>NC_050578.1:187669607-187802107 GCF_011100635.1 Trichosurus vulpecula
TATAAAATAATTCTTTGGTAGTATGACTAGTACAGCAGTGAATAGGAAATTTAAGTTGAATTTTCATTTTTATATTGGCTCAGCCTACACATGAACAATTTATGTTTCTCTGCTTTCATGTTTTTATTTGTATGAAAAATTGTGATTGTGTTCATATAGTGCCTAACTTTGTCTTGGCAGGTAAATTCCCTAGCATTTTATAGTGTTTGCAGTTATTTTAGATGGGATTTCTCTTTTCATCTCATCCTGCTGGGTTTTGTTGGTAGTATATAGAAATGCTTATGATATATGAGTTTATTTTATATCCTAGACCCTTGATAAAGTTGCTTATTGTTTCAGCTAGTTTTTTAGTTGTTTGTCTAGAGTTCTCTAAGTATACCACTCTATAGCCTGCAAAGAAAGATAGTTTTGTTTCCTCACGGTATATTTTTATTCCTTTAATTTTTCTGATCTTATTGCTATAGCTAACATTTCTAGTACAATATAAATAATCATGATGATAATGGACATCCTTGTTTCAATTCTGATCTTATTGGAAAAGCTTTATGTTTAACTCCATTACAGTTAATGCTTGTTCTTGATTTTTAGATGCATACTACTTATTATTTTAAAGAAAGTTTCTTCTATTCCTATGCTTTTTAGTGTTTTTGATAGGAATGGGTATTGTATTTCTCAAAAGCTTTTTATACATTTATTGATATAATCATAAACATTATATTGTTGGATTCAGATTTCTAATCCATTCTGCTTTCCACTTCCGTTTTATGAGTGAATGCATCTCATGAATTATGATTGCTAATTCTGCATTTCCCTCCATCTTATTTTCTGTTTGTCCATCCCACTCTCTTTTTTCCTAGTCCCCCCTCTTGATAACTGTATCTCTTAATCTGCCCTCCCTTTTATCCCCCTTCCTTTCTCTTATCCCCTTCCCCTCCTACTTTCCTGTTGTATAACATTGATTTCCATACCAAATTGTGTGTTTGTGTGTGTGTGTATGTGTGTGTGTGTCTGTATAGTATACATATTCTTTCCTCTTTCAATCAATTCAGTTGAGAGTAAGATTCAGATATTGCACACCCACACATCTTATCTTTTTGCTTTCCATTGTAAAAGCTTTTTCCTTAAGGAGGCACACCTCTTTTATGTAAGATAATTTCTCCCATTTTTCCTCTCTCTTTCCCCTTTTCCTAGTGCACCTCCTTTTCTTACCCATTCATTTTACTTTTGAAATCATTGCAATATAATCTCACTTTTTTGTCCTCTGTCTATGTAGAGTCCTTTTAACAGCTGTAATAATAAAGTTCTCGGAAGTTAAATGTATCCTCTTCTAATATAAAAGGGTATTGAGTCACTTACGACTTCTCTTTCATATTTACCTTTTAATGGTTCTCTTGAGTCTTGTATTTGAATGTCAAAATTTTTATTCCCTTCTTGTATTTTCATCAAGAGTGCTTGAAAATCCTCTCTTTCATTAAATATCCATTTTTTCCTTTGAAGAATTATACTCAGTTTTGCTGAGTAGGTGATTCTTGGTTACAATCCTAGCTCCTTTGCTTTCCAGAATATCTCACTCCAAGCACTCCATTCTTTTACAATGGTACCTGATAAATCTTGTGTGACCCTAACTGTGGCTTCATGGTATTTGAATGTTTTCTTTTTAGATACTTGAAGTATTTTTCTTTGATCTGGGAGCTCTGAGATTTGGCTATAATATTCCAGGACAGCATGCATTTTGATTTCCCCTTCCTCCAATTTGTCCCACCTCCTATCACCTCCTCCCCCTTTTCTTATCCTCTGTTCTATCTTCCTATAGGGCAAGATAGATTTCTATACCCTATTGCCTGTATATCTTATTTCCCACTTCCATGTAAAAACAGTGTTTAACATTCATTGTTTAAAGCCTTGGGTTCCACATTCTCTCCCTTCCTCCATCCCCAAGCACACTCATTAAGAAAGCAAGCAATTCAATATAGGTTATACATGTGTAGTCATGCAAAACACTTCCATAACAGCTATGTTGTGAAGGACTAACTATACTACCCTCTCTCTTGTCCCATCCTCCATTTATTCTATTCTCTCCTTCAATCTGTCCTTCCACAAAAGTGTTTGTTTCTGATTCCCACTTTCCCCAATCTGCTATCCCTTCTATTATCTCCCCTCTCTTATCCCCTTCTCCCCTGCTTTCCTGTAGAGTAAGCTAGATTTACATACCCAATTGAGTGTGTATGTTATTGCCTCCTTAAGCCAAATCTGATCAGAGTAAGGCTCACTTATTCCCTTTCACCTCCCTCCTCTTCCCCTCCATCGCAAAAGCTCTTTCTTGCCTCTTTTATGTGAGATGATTTACTACATTCTACCTCTCCCTTTCTCTTTCTCCCAGAGCATTCCTCTCCACACTTTATTTTATTTTGTAGGTATCATCCCTTCACCTCAGCTCACTCTGAGCCCTCTGCTACATATAGACACACATGTACACACAATACATGTACATATATACACATACACATCTATACATACATATATATATGTATGTGTGTATGTGTATATATATGTATGTGTGTACGTGTATATACATACATACATATATGTATGTGTGTGTGTGTGTGTATATATATATATATATATATATACACACTCTCTAACTACTCTAATACTGAGAAAGGTCTCTTGAGTTACAATTGTCATCTTTCCATGTAGGAATGTAAACATTTCAGTTTTAATAAGTCCTTTATGGCTTCTCTTTCCTGTTTACCTTTTCATGTTTCTCTTGATTCTTATAATTGAATGTCAGATTTTCTACTCAGCTCTGGTGTTTTCAGCAAGAATGATTGGAAATCCTCATTTTCATTGAAATTCCATTTTTTCCCCTGAAATAGTATACCCAGTTTTGCCAGGTAGGTGATTCTTGGTTTTAATCCTATCTCCTTTGACCTCTGAATATCATATTCCAAGCCCTCCAGTCCGTTAGTGTAGAAGCTACTAAATCTTGTATTATCCTGATTGTGTTTCCACCATACTTGAATTGTTTCTTTCTGGCTGCTTGTAATATTTTCTCCTTGACCTGGGACAATATTCCTAGGAGTTGGGTTTTTTTTTTGGAATCTTTTTAGAAGATGATCGATGGATTCTTTCCATTTCTATTTTACCCCATGGTTCTAGAATATCAGGGCAGTTTTCCTTGATAATTTCTTGAAAGATTATGTCTGGAATCTTTTTGGGATGATGGCTTTCGGGTAGTCCAATAATTTTTAAATTATCTCTCCTGGATCTATTATCCAGGTAAGTTGTTTTTCCACTGAAATGTTTCACATTGTTTTCAATTTTTTCATTCTTTTCGTTTTGTTTTATAAAGAGCTTCCATTTGATCCATTATAATTTTTAAGGAATTATTTTTGTCAGTGAGATTTTAGACCTCCTTTTCCATTTGGCCAGTTCTGCTTTTCAAGGCATTCTTCTCCTTATTGGCTTTTTGGACCTCTTTTACCATTTGGGTTAGTCTATTTTTAAAGGTGTTATTTTCTGCAGCATTTTTTTGGGTCTCCTTTAGCAAGCTGTTGATTCATTTTGCATGATTTTTTTTTGCATCACTTTCATTTCTCTTCCCAATTTTTCCTTCACTACTCTTACTTGACCTTGTTCTCTTCCTCTGGCTGCATGTCTTGATCTTCCTCATCAGTAAGTGTATAAGAAAACATCTTTTCAGCAAGAAAATCACCTTTTATAGTCTTACTCTTTTCCCCTTGTTTTCTCATTTCCCCAGCCAATTATTTGACTTTTGAGCTCTTTGTTGGATGGAGGATATACTGCCCCAAGTTTCAGGGTGTTTTGTGCAGCTCTTTTTGGAGATATCTCTTGGGATCTGTAAATTCTCAGTTCCTCCAAAGTGGTATGATCAAAAGAGAGAGGTTTACTCCTCTCCTGTCCTGTGATATGGTCCATGAGCAACCACAAGCACTCCTGTCTGCCCTGGATCTGTGAAAAGGGTTTCCTCTCCGCAGCCACCACCAGCTCCGTCATGCCAGCATTTTTCCTCACCCCAGGACTGCCACCCAGCACTGCGACCCAGATCAGCTACTTGATTCTCCCATTCTCTGTAGGCTGAGAGCTCCAGAAGCAGCTGCCACTGCAGCAGTTGTTGCTGCCTTGGGGCTGGGGATGGGGATGGGGGTGGGGCCGGGGCCAGAGCCAGACCACACTCTCCTCTCACACAGGTGAGAGATCTTTGAAGATGTCTTTGGTGTTTGTGGGTTGGGAAGTCTGGAAACTGCCACAATTTCCAGTGATTCAGTGCCCTGAAGAGTCCCATAGGTGCAATCCACACTGGGATGCACTCCACTCCAAGCATGGTGCAATAGACTCTTCCTGTTAACCTTCCAGATTGTCTTGGGCTAGAAATCTGCTTCGCTCTGTCATTTTATGGCTTCTGCTGCAGTAGAATTTGTTTAGAGTCATTTTTACAGGCATTTTGAGGGGTTTCAGGGGAGAGCTCAATCAGGTCATTGCTTCTGCTCCACCATCTTGGCTCTGCCCCTCTAGAATTTGATTTGAGGCATTATTTTAAAGTTGTTTGGAAGAACTCAGCTGTAGTATTTCTTCTACTCTGTCATCTAGACTCTGCCCTGGAATAACCTCCTCCCCCATTTAACTTTTAATGACAAACTATTCCCAGTCATAATCTGATTGATAAGCTTCCCTCCCAGCAAACTATCAAGAGTTTTGGGGATTTAGTTTCTCCAGTTTCTGTAAATGGATGAGAGGAAAGTTACAGGATCAAAACAACCCTGGGGACATGGTCACTATTTTCCTGATCTTCCACATTTCTGTCCTGTACTACACAAATGTGGTTGTATGTAAGCCCTACTTTTTTTAAAAGACAATATTCCAAAGAGGAAGAATTTTGAATTTTTTTAATTAAAAAAATTAAAAATCCTCAGCAAAGAATTTAATAAAGTAACAAACCAACCTTTGTGCATATTTCTCAAAGCTAAGCTAACTTTTACCTAAAAAAGATGTGCATTGACTTTAGGACATTAGTAATCATTAATAAATGAAACATAGTACAGGTGCAAGAATGCTGGATTTGGAGTCTAAAGATCAGTATTCAAATCACAACTCTGTGTATCATTGATCAAGTTGCTTAATTTCCCTAAGCTTTAGCTTTCTCCTCTTCAAAATAAGGGGTTTCAAATAGATGATTTTTAATATTTCCCAGCTCTAAACAATGGAAAATTGTATCAGAACATCACAAATGTTTGTATTTTCCAAGTCATATTTTACTCTGAGGAACCTGCATAATTTAACACTTTCATACGATAATGCATTTGAGGAAGCAGCAAGTTCCCACTTCGACAAATTAGCCATTACTGCTAAATATGGAAAGGAATTCCCTAATTATCCAATTGTGATTTTATTTTCTGACACTTCTTCTGGAAGAAACCCCCTTGGACAGTTAAAATTGTATAGAAAGGGAAGTTTAGAGACCTCTGTTTATATCTCAGCTCTGCACACAACTCGGCTTTTCGACATTGGACAAGTCATTAACTTCATCTTTCTAAACAACTCACTATTGTTGTTGTTGGTCATGTGATTCGTTTTTGAAGAGGACCAATGGAATCATGGATAATATCTTGACTTGCATGTGGATTGGATTTAAGTGAGCCAGAGCTGCAAAAAGTCATCATCCTCACTCTTTCCTCCAGTCATCAAAGTCCATGGCAAGATAAAAGTCAAGATGACCAATGATCGCCTGAGATGTAGTAGATGACTTTGGGCAAGTCACTTCTCTAGGCCTTAGTATTCCAATTTGTAAATTTTGGAGAAAAAGGAGAAAGATTCAATTAGCTGATTTCTAAGGTCCCTTTCAGTTGTAATACTCTATGATTTAGCCACACTATATAGACATACACAAAATAACAGTTAAAAAGACTTTGTAACCCTGAAGCTCAGTACAAAAAAATCAACTTGGAGAAGAAGTTTCATGGAAAAAATAAATTTAGGCTAAATTAATTTGCACTGCATGGTTTCATCATTGAGGGGAACTTAATTGAGCTGCTCTACGGCTGCTCACTCTGCGATTTCCCAGTGCTCATATTACACGAAACTGATAATGGGCCTTTAGAGGTTAGCAAGCTATTGAAAGAGAGAGGCAAGGATTTTTTTTTCTTAAGGTGAGAAAGAATGTTCTCCTGCTTATTGCTTTAGAAAATAGATAATTGAATACTAAGTCTAAATTGTGATCTCATTCCTCTCTGTTCATAGCCATTCATTTCATCACCAGCAAGCACTGTTTCTCCTCCATGTTAGCCACCTTCAGTGCCCCATCCAGAAAATGAATCTGCTCTGGTTCTTTGCCTCATGTAAAATATAGACACATCACAGAGACATCTTGTAATCTTTATGGAAATCAACTGCTGCAGCAGCACAGTACTGGGAACAACTTATGATTCACTCTGCCTAATGTGGTTGTCTTCTTGGCATTGCCAAAGTAATAGCAACATATATTTCTGGAAAGAAAAAAAAAAAGATTCTCTGAATGTGGAATCTTGTAAAGCCCATCAGCAATCTCTTTGATTCCTATGGGGAGGGTGAGGAGAAAGTGCTTCATACATCCCAATGGACTTTTGCTGAGTAATGATTGCTAAAGAAATTGAGCATAGGAAATGGATGTAATCATCTGAAAAATATTTGACATATCATATATAATTGTCAGAAATGTCATCAATGTGGTGAAGTGGTTATACCCCTGAGCCAGGAATAAGAAAGAATTGGGTAAAAATCCTACATCTGGCATTTAGTACTATGTAATCCTGGGGAGGTCACTTACCCTTTCTAGGCATCAGGCAACTCTCTAGGACTTACCCACCCAATTATACAAAGGATTGTGACCAGCTTCATTAGAAGGAATTGCTGACCCAACAAAATCACAGGTTGCTGATGTAACAGAAGCAATATTTTTCAGGAAGCAAAAAATCAGAGGAAAGGGCATGGGTTTTGGAGCCAGAGGACTTGGGTTTGAATCCCAGCTCTGCCATTTGTTGACTTGGACAAATTTGAGCTTCAATCTACAAATGTACAAAATCCAAAGTTTGGTTGGTCTCTGATCTTTAAGGTGAAGGGAACATACATGTGTTAAATACCTACCGGGCTTAATTAACTATGCTAAAAACTTTACATACATTTCATTTGATCTTTACAATGACCCTGTGAAGCAGATTTTAGTATTGTCCCTATTATACGGTTGAGGAAACTGAGGCAATTTTACTCCCATAAGGCTTTAAGAGGTGTCGCTAATACTGGAAAATAACTCATTTTGATATAACTCAGTACAATTTTAGCACTAAATAGATATTTCTTGGGTAGCTATGTGTTTCAAGGCACTGGTTTGGGGAATGTGGGGGTGTGTAAGACCAACAACAACAGTACACAGGAAGGAGGTGCCAACACAGGTTCTTTGATCTGCTTTTCTAAGGAAAGCAACATTAAGGGGTTAACAATCTCAGTTTAATCAAACATACATATATCATTCACTTAGTTCAGGGGGAAAAGATCAGTCCCCTGAACTTCAAGGCAAATAAAAACAGAAATTACAAACATCAACAGACAAACCTTATCTGATTCAAATCACAATTCATAGTTACCAATTATCTGTCTGGGTTATCAAAGCCAGGGGGGTTATTTCAATGACTTGCCCAGAGTCTTGTCACCCTTTCAGTGAATGAACCCCCAAAATGCTAACCTTCCAGTACATACACCCTGTTCAGGACTCTGAAGGTTTGAGACTCACCATTTAAAGTGTGCGAAACCAGAGTGTGGGAAAGCTCCAACCAGCAGCACCGCATCGTATACAATTCAATGACTGTCACTTGTCTTAGTGCTGAGAAACATTCCAAGACAAAAAAGATACCACTTTACCTGCCCCATTCAAACAAAGGCCAGAGTCATTGAAGGCACTTAAGAGAAGGATAGCAAAAAATTCTCCCCTGATTACAATTACAGAGGGGAAATAAAATGTTCTTAAAACCTAGAGATTAAAAACAAAGGTGTGTATATAATATAAGTTAGAATATAAGTGCAGTAAGAGAAGTAAAAACAAAGTTATAAAAATGGTAATATTTATAAGAGACCAATTTAGGCTTGAAGTAAAGGAAAACTTCCTAACACAAAAGTAGAAAATGTGGTTTTGGGGGCAATAAGAAAAACCTATTACTAGAAGTCTCCAAGCAAAGACTAGATTATCATTTCTCAGATAATATGGAAAAGGAATTCTTATTCTCATCAGGGTTGGGCTAGAGAGTTGGTATTTCCTTTTGATGGTAAGCTTCTTCATAATTATCTGTGTATGAAACTTAGGAAATGGAGAGACCATGTAATGACCATGTTCTTTAAGACCGTGTCCAGTTCTGTGGTTTCAAGAATTATCCCATGAGCCAGGAGCCAAAAGTTCAGAACAATGTACAACCAGGTGTTGAGATAGAATGGGAGGCATTGAAGTGTGGCGTAAGAAAAGGTTTTATAAGGAATGTACCATTTGAGTTAGGCCTTAATGATAATAGCAAACATTTTCCAGTTTTATTTATAGCTTTAAGATTTTCAAAAGCTTTACATATATTTTCACAAAGCCCTTTGAGGTACATGTTGTTGTTATCCCCATTTAATGCGTAAAGAAATTTCACCTGAGAGATGTTAAATGACTTGTCCACGGTCATATAATTAACAAATGCCTTGAGTATCATCTGAACTGAACCTAGGTCTCGTTGAATCCAAAACCAACCCTACATGCACTATGTCATGCTGACTAATTTAACAATAGTCAGGATTTTAGAGATGTAGTTAAGGGGCATAGTGGATAGAGTAATGCATCTGGAGTCAGGAAGACTCATTTTCCTGAGTTTAAATTTGTCCTCAGACACTTACTAGCTGTATGACCCTGCTAAGTCACTTAACCCTGTTTGCTTCAGCTTCCTCATCTGTAAAATGAGCTGGAGACGGAAATGAGAAACCGCTCCATTATCTTTGCCCAGAAAGCCCCAAATGGTGTCACAGAGAATTGTACATACCTGAAAAATGAGTTAGCCACAATGACAACAAATTAAGAAAGAAGGTGGTCTAGCAGTTTGGAGAGAAGGACCAAATGGAAGGAGTTACAAAAGCAGTGGATGTTTTCAGGGAATAATAAGTCATTTGTTTTGGCCAAAGCAGAGGAAATATGAAAGATAGAAAGAGAGACAATTCTAGAATGATAGATTAGGTCCATATAATTGAATGACTTAAGTGTCTGTATGAGGAATTTGGCCTAATCTGTAGGTAATGGTAAACCAGTGAAAGTTTTTTAAGTGAAGGAATAACAAAATAGTAAGATTATAGGAGCTAGAATTAGAAAGCATCTTAAGGTTTATCTCGCCCAAACTTTTGATTTTTTAAAAGTTATTGGTGAGGAAACATAGACTAGTTAAGTGACTTGTCCAGGGTCTCCTGGGCATTCAATAATCTAGGATTGGAACCCAAATTCTTTGTCAAATTGAATGCCTTTTACACTATACCATGATGGAAATCACTACACAGAGTGGCTAAATTAAAACTGCATGAATTAAAATAGACAAGGATTTGTAAAATGAAGAACTTAGGATAAATTATTTCTAAGGTGTCTTCCAGCTCTAACATTCTATAGTTCTGTTTCTATTTAAATGCATAGCAGTGTTTTGGGTATTAGTGAAGAAAAATAAAAAGTGAAAATTTGAAAAAAAGCACTCATTTATATTTAATGAGGAGAAAAACAATCTATCATAGCACACATGGAAGAGGATCATAGGATTTAGAGTTGAAAGTAACCTTAAAGATCACCTAAAAACTCGTATTTTATTCATTCTCCTCTCTCTCTCTCTCTCTCTCTTTCCTGCTTCCTATTCCCTCCCCCTTTCTCCTCTCTTAGTTGGTGATCTCACCAATGCCAATGAGTTTAGTTATCACTTCTGTTCTGATGACTCCCAAATCTTTAAATCCAGCTCTAATATCTCTCCTAAGCTCTAGTCTTATATCAATAAGTGTCTATTAGTTTTCAGAACTGGAAATTTTATAGGAAACTCAATGTCAACTTGTCCAAAACAGATCTCATTATCTCCCACTGAATCAACCCCATACCTTTTCCTAACTACATTACTACTTTTAAGGCCACTACCATCCTTCTAATCACTAAGGTTTGTAAGCATAGAGTTATTCTTGACTCCTCAACTCTCCCTCATACCCAATGAGTTGCACTGTTCCATATTCCGTAATATCTCTCACATCCAACTTCTCTCTCTGTTCATACAGCCATCATCCTAGTTCAAACCCTTGTCATCTCTTGCCTGGAATATGGTAATAGTATTTTCGTTGGTCACCTTGTCTTAAGTTTCTCTCCTCTCCAATCTATCCTCCATGTAGAAACCAAAGCAATTTTCTCAAAATAAAAATCTGAGCTCAATAGACTTCAATGATTCCCTAATTCCTATAGCATTTATTACATAATCCTCTGGCATTTAATAAATATATAATCCTCTTGCATTAAACCTTTTGCAACTGGCCCTACCTTTCCAGACTTAAATCAACTAGCATTTATTAAGTGCCTAATATATGCCCAGGCACAGTATTAAGTTCTAGGGATACAAAGAATAGAAAAGCAAAAGACAATCTTTCTCAAAAACCTAACAATCCAAATTGGGGGGCAGGAAGTGGCAATAACCTGCAAACAGCTATGTACAAACATAATATATGCAGGGCAAGTTGGAGAAAAATCTTAAAGGGAAGGTACTAAGATTAAGGAGGAACAGGGAATGTGGGATGTTTTTTGTAGTAGATGGGACCTTTGTTAAGACTCACAGGAAGCCAGGAAAGCAGAAGCAAAGATGAAGAGTGAGAAAGTTCTAAGTCACGGAGAATAGCCAGTAAAAACACTTGGAGTTTAGAAATGTAATGCCACATGCCAGAAACATCAGTAAGGCAAATGTCACTGGTTCCAAGGTATGTTTGAGGTTTTTTTTTCTGGGGATGGGGGTGATACAGAGTATAAGGAGATCAGAAAGTTAGGAAGGGACTATGTCATGAAGGGCTTTAAAAGACAAATAGAAAATTTCATTTTTAATTCTGGAGGCAAAAGGGAGCCACAGGAATTGTTTGTATAGAGTGGAAAGGGGAGTGACATGGTCAGATTTGCACTTTAGGAAGATCGATTTGACAGCTGAGTGGAGGATAGAGTGGAGTAGAAAGACTTGAGGCAAGGAGAAAATCCAGAAGGCTATTGCAGTAGTTCAAGTGTGATGTGATAAGAGTCTATACCAGGGTGGTAGCAGTGTTGGAGGAAAGAAATGGATATATGTGAAAGGTACTAGGAAGGTAAAATTAACAGGCTGGTGAAGGGGCAGTTGGGAAGGTGAAAGAGAATGAGGAATTGAGCACGACACCTAGGTTGTGAGTCTGGGTGATAGGGATGATGGTAGGACCTCACTGGTAATAGAGATGTTAGGAACAGGGGAGAGTTTAAGTTCCATTTTGAGTTTAAGGTGTCAGCTAGACATACAATTGGAGTTATCTAATAAACTGTTAGAGATGTGAGACTGGAGGTCAAGAGAGAAGACAGGACTGAACAAGTACATCTGAGGTTCATCTTTATAGAATCATAGTAGAATCAATAAGAGTTGAAGAGATCACCAAGAGTAATATGATAAATGGAGAAGAGGGTACAGGCCAGAATGTTGAGGGACATCTACTGATAATGAGTATGACCTGGATGGAGATCCAGCAAAGGAGACTGAGGAAGACAGGTAGGAAGAAAACCAGGAGAGTGAAGTGTCATGAAAACAGAGAGAAAAGAAAATACTAAGGAGAAAAGGGTGATCAACCATGTGAGAGGTTATAGAGAGGTCAAGAAGGGTAAGCACTGAGAAAAGGCCATTAGTCTGGTGATTAAGAGATCAATGGTAACTTAGGAGAGAACAGATTCAATTGAATAATGCAGTTGGAAGTCAGACTGCAGAGAGTTTAACAAAAAGTGAGAGGAAAGGAAGTGAAGGCATCAATTGTAGACAGCCTTCTCAAGTAGTTTAGCCTCAAAAGGAAGAAGAGATATAAGATGATAGCTTGCAGGGATGGAAGGGCAACTAGGTGGCACAGTGGATAGAGCACTTGTCTTGTAATCAGGAAGACTCATCTTGATGAGTTCAAATCCAACTTCAGACACTTTCTAGTTGTGTGACTCTGGGCAAGTCACTTAACCCTGTTTGCCTCATCTGTAAAATGAACTGGAGAAGGAAATGGAAAACCACTCTAGTATCTTTGCCAAGAAACCCCCAAATGGGGTCACAGAGAGTCAGGCAAGAATGACTGGAAAATGACTGAAGAAGAGCAGGGATGGATAAATAAAGTGAGAATGGAGGAGACATGAACTCCTTAGGCAGTAGGGAAGAAGCTAGTATATAGTGATCAAGTGGGGAATGATAGAGGGAGCAATCTGCTGGAGATGATGGAATAGAATGGGATCATTTGTGCATGTAGAGGGGTTTGCGTTGTCAAGGGGAAATAAGAATACCTGTACTCATGAGATAGAGGTGAAAGTGAGGAAAGTGGCCAAAGGCATCTAAGTGATGTCAGATGAGGAGGAAGAGAAGAGAGTGATACCTCAGTTAATGGATTCATTTTTTCCAGTAAAATGTCAGGCAAAGTTCTCAGTTGAGAGCCGGGGAGAAGGAAAGCCATGAGATGTTAAGGAGAGAAGAAAAGATTTTGAAAAGGCTTTGTGGTAAGTGTAATGAGTCAATCAGGGAGGTTCAGAAGGATTACTTTACCCCAGTAAGGGCTCAATTGAGATTATGTCTTTAAATTTGTAGTGGAACTAGTTAGCATAGTTTGGTGATTTCCTCCATATTTTTTGGCAGCACATTAATAGGAAAGATTACAGGAGATGATGGGAAAGATCCAAACCTGAATCTTGTCAGAGAAAGATCAAAGATAGGATTGGGGGCAGTGGACTCAAGAAAAACAGAACAACGTAGAGTTGAACTGGTTCACTAAGGGGTCAAGCTGGAAAGGCAGGAAGAAGTATCCAGGGGTGAAGATCTGGAAAAGAACTAAGGGGTGGCAGAATTGGAGGGTATGTTGGAGATAAAGGCTAGTTTTGGGGGTTGCAAAACAGAAGAATTAGATGAATGATAACATTGTGATCAAGTAATAAATTTCAGAGTTCATAAACACAAAAGTGGTACATTTGTGAGCATTGGAAAGATCAAGGGTATGACCATCTCTGTGTGTAGCTACAGTGAGGTGGACAAGATCCACCAGAATCTTGCTTGGGTAATAAATACGGATTGAGTAAGCCTCAAAGGAGTAAAAGTTGCTGAGCGATGGTTGCAGAGAAAGAGCTTGGAAGTGGTAACAGGGAGCAAGTATTATTCCAACTCCTTCACCATAGGGGCAGCTAGGTGGTGCAGTGAGTAGAGTACTGGCCCTGGAGTCAGGAGGACCTGAGTTCAAATCTGACCTCAGACATTTGACACATGTACTAGCTGTGTGACCTTGGGCAAGTCACTTAACCCCAACTGCCCTGCCAAAACCATAAATGCCATAACCAGGTGAGTAGGGGATATGAGTGAAAGTGCAACCAGCGCTGCAATGACGGGCCAGGGAAGTGCAAGATGGAAAGGATCTGAGATGAAAGCTAGTTTAAGTAAGAGGAAAATGAAAAGTTTAAGATAAAATCCTATTATAAATCATTTCCCTTCATTCACTCTTTGGTGCAACCAAACTAGATATCTTGCTGTTCCTCACACACAGCACTCCATCTCCCATCTTTGTGTCTTTGAGCAGACTCTTCCTTGTGGCTGGATTTCATTCTTAACCTGGAAAAACTTACATGAACTGATGCAAAATAAAATGAGAAGAACCAGGAGAACAGTATACACAGTAACAACAATATTGTATGGTGGTCAACTGTAAATGTCTTAACTATTCTCTGCAATACAGTGATTCAGAATAATTCTAGAGGATTCATGATGAAAAATGCTATCCACCTCCAGAGAAAGAACTAATGGAGTCTGAATGCAGATTGAAGAATACTATTTTTCACTTTTTTGGTCTGTATTTTCTTTCACAACATGAGTAATACAGAAATATGTTTGCATGATTGCACATATATAACCTATATCAAATTGCTTAACATCTCAGGAGAGAGGGAGAGAATTTAGAACTTGATTGTTTTTAAATGTTAAAAATGTTTATATGCCATTGGGAAAAAATGAAATGTTATTTCCTTTTGTTTTTCTTGAATATGAGCATTACACAATTATTTTAACTTATTGGGGCTGTTATCATGGCATCAATAGAGTAAGTATTGGTAACCAACTTTAGAATATCACAAAAGAAGATATTAAACAAGTTAAAAAGAAACACTACAATTCATGTATTATTTAATGAGTCACTGTTTCTTGGAATGACTAATGAGAAATATTTCTTGTTAAAGAGTTTCTGAATAATATTATTTAAAAGTAACCCACTCTCTACTCTAACACTTGCCACAGACAGGTAGTCAACATTTCAAATTTTATTTCTTTACTTGGTTTTTTTTTCCTCAGGAGGTAGCTTCCTTTAGCTTCCTCTTTGAATATTATAACAATAAGTACAGCTGATATTTGCCCAGCCCATTAAAGTCTACTAACCATTTGCCTTATACTGTCTCATTTGACCTTCTTAAAAACCCTGACAAGAGGAGATTGCTATTATTAGCAGCATTTTAAAAACTCAAACAAACAACTTAGGCATACAGAGATAATAAGTGTCTGAAGTAGGATTCAAACCTAGGTCTCTCCTGATATGAAGTCTAAAACACTTCAAAATGAAATGCTGTCTCTCAGCCTGTGTACTATGCAAAGGCAATTTATCATTCAATGATGAAACCTCTGACTAAGATCACAAGTTCAGCAGTATTCGACTTTATGGGAGTTCAATTCAATAAAACTCGCAATGTGATATTTTTCTATCTAACCCCAGAATATAAAAACCTTTCACTTGAAATCACTCAACGTGATTTCAACAGTATTGAGTTCAGTTCTACATTCTCAACTGGATATTTACGGGGTCTGCTGTACCTCCAGTAATTGTGAACCCAGGGCTCAGGATGAACTATCACTGTTGGGGCTGTCATCCATGGTTCACAATGACTATAATCCCCAGCAAAAGTACTGCTGATTGACATTTGTTTCAGTGATGTGCTTGAGAGAAATCTCACTTCACTCTGTTACGGTGAGTGGAATAGTGAGTTCTTGTGCTCATACTTAACCCAATTGCTGATCAGTAATCCATGACATTAACACACCTCTCAGGTTAGACAATGACTGCGAAATACTTAAGCAAAGTTATTGGGTTATTTTTAAAATGATAAGGACAAAGTTTTTTGACACATTTTTGGATTTATGTCTGAAAATACACACTAGTAAAGAATTAACCAAAAGATAGCTTACATCTTTCAAGTAATTTCACCTTTACAACCATACACAATTTTTGCACAGGTAGTTGCATTGACTCTTATAGCTATATTCTGAAAACATTTCTCCTACAATCTGAGGTTCAGCTTGGAAAATATTGCCAGAGTAATGGGAATTATGACCTATTTACTTTTATTTTTTTAATTTTTTTTGAAACATTGAGAAACATTTGTGTGTTGGGAATGTGCTCATTACAATAGATATCCAGGGTATACAGCCTAAAAATACTCAAACAAAGCTAAGAAGCTTCACTTTTCTTTTTTTTAATTTTTGTTTCATATTTTATTTTCCCCCAGTTACATGCAAAAACAATTTTAATACACATTTTTAAAACTTTGAGTTCCAAATTCTCCCCCATTCCTCCCTCCCAACCCCTTTTCATTGAGAAGGCAAGCAATCAGATACAGGCAATATATATGTAGTCATATAAAACACTTCCATAATAGTCATGTTGTGAAAGACTGCTTATATTTCCCTGTATCCTATCCAGCCCGCACCATTTATTCTATTCTCTCTCTCCTTTCATTCTTTCCCTGCTCAAAAGTGTTTGCTTCTGACTACCCCCTCCCCCAAATCTGCCCTCCCTTCTATCACCTCCAGTCTTCACCTATCCCCTCTCCCCCTACTTTCCTGTAGGGTAACATAACTTTCTATACCCAGTTGAGTATGTATGTTATTCCCTCTTTAAGCCAATTCTGATGAGAGTAAGGTTCACTCATTCCCTCTCCTCTCCCCCATCTTCCCCTCCACTATAAAAGCTTTTTCTTGCCTCTTCTATATGGGATAATTTACCCCATTCTACCACTCCCTTTCCATTTCTTCCAGTACATTCTTCTCTTACCCCTTAATTTTATTTTTTAGATATCATCCCTTCATATTAAACTCACACTTGTGCCCTCTCTATATATTTACTCCTTCTAACTACCCTAATAATGAGAAAGGTCTTACGAGTTACAAATACCATCTTTCATTGTGGAAATGTAAATAGTTTAACTCTAATAAGTCCCTGGTGATTTCTTTTTCCTGTTTACTTTTCATGCTTCTCTTGAGTCTTGTATTTGAAAGAAAACTTTTTTTTCTATTTAGCTGTGGTCTTTTCTTAGGAAGGCATGAAATTCTTCTTTCTCATTGAAAATCCAGTTTTCCCCTCATGGATTATACTCAGTTTTGCTTGGTAGGTGCTTCTTGGTTATAATCATAGCTCCTTTGCCCTCCAATATATCATATTCCAAGCCCTCCAATCCTTTAATGCAGAAGCTGCTAAATCTTGTAGTATCCTGATTGCAGCTCCACCATGTTTGAATTGTTTCTTTCTAGCTGCTTGACATATTTTCTCCTTAACTTGGGAACTCTGGAATTTGGCTATAATATTCCTGGGAGTTTCCCTTTTGGGATCTGTTTCAGGATTCTTTCTATTTCTATTTTACCCTCTGGTTCTAGAATATCAAGGTTGTTTTCTCTGATAATTTCTGAAAAGATTATGTGTTGGATCTTTTTATATCATGGCTTCCAGGTAGAGCAATAAATTTTAAATTATCTCTCCTGGATCTATTTTCCAGGTCAGTTGTTTTTTCCAATGATATTTTCCATTATCTTCTATTTTTTTGATCTTTTGGTTTTGCTTTAAAACTTCTTGATTTCTCATAGAGTCATTAGCTTCCATTTGCCCATTCTAATTTTTAAGGAATTATTTTCTTCAGTCAGCTTTTGGACCTCCTTTTCCATTTGGCCAGTTCTGCTTTTTAAGGCATCTTTCTCCTCATTGGCTTTTTGGACCTTTTTACCATTTGGTCTAGTCTATTTTTAAAGTGTTTTTTTCTTTTATATTTTTTTTGGGGGGGGTCTCCTTTACCAAGGTGTTGACTCATTTTTCATGATTTTCTTGCATCATTCTCATTTCTTTTCCAATTTTTTCCTTTACTTCTCTTACTTGATTTTTAGAATCCTTTTTGAGTTCTTCCATGGCCTGAGGCAAATTCATATTTTTTGGAGGCTTTGGATGTAGGAGCTTTGGGTTTGTTGTCTTCTTCTGAGTGTATGTTTTGATCTTCCTTGTCACCAAAGTAAGTTTCTATAGTCAGAGTTCGGTTTTTTTATTTGATCATTTTCCCAGCCTATTAATTGACTTTTTAGCTCTCTGTTAAGGTAAGGCTCTGCTTCCAGGGTGGAGGGTGAACTGTCCCAAGCTTCAGGGGTTTTGTGCAGCTGTTTCCAGAAATACTTCTAGGGACCTGTTAGTTTTCAGTTCTTCCAAGGTGGTATGATCTGAGGAGAGGTGTTTGCTTTTCTCCTGGTCCATGCTCTGGTCTGTGAGCAAGCACAAACACTCTTTTCTGCCCTGGAACTGTGAGGAGGGTCCCCTCTCCACTGCTGCCACTATCTCTTCTATGCTAGTGCTCCTCCTCACCCTGGGACAGCCACCCAGAACTGCAACCCAGATCTAAGTGTGAGCAATGCAACAGAGTCCTGCCTCAGTGCTAGCAAAGAGACCTCTATAATCTCCTTTTGACCAGTTGTTCACCCCCCTTACTTTCTATGGGCTGAGAGGTCCAGAAGCAGCCATTGCCACTGCTGCTGCTAATTCAGTCACTCCCAAAGCCTGCTCCTGGTTTGCTAGGGTGGTGGCTGTGCTGGACTGAACTCCTCTCTCACCCAGGTCTGATGAACCTTTCCTGCTGACATTCTAAGTTGTCTTTGACATCTGTGGGCTGAGAAGTCTGGAAACTGCCACTGTTGCCAGTGATTCAGTACCCTGAGGCCTGCTATGCATCTGCTGGGGCCCTGTCTGCATTGGCACGGCCTGCATAAGACTGCACTCCTCTCTCAGCCTGGTGTAACAGACCTTTCCTGTAGATGTTCCAGGTGGTCTTAGGCTGGAAATTTGTTTCATTTTGTCTTTTTGTGGGTTCTGCTGTTCTAGAATTTGTTTAAAGTTGTTTTTAAAGGTATTTGGAGGGGTTTGGGGGAGAACTCAGGTGAGTCCCTGCCTTTATTCAACCATCTTCTAGAGTATTTTCAAAATAATGGTTAGCAGTTTCATTCAGAGAGGGAGGTCCAAGTTACTTAAGCTCAGAGTAAGAGTAAAATCACATCACCATGTTTCTTCACATTTATCTTTTTCTATTAATTTTTGCTGTCTTCCCACCTCAACCTGTCATTGTGTAAGTTGGCATGATGGATAGGAAACATCTTAGCTCTGACACCATGGTATACAAAATAACTAGGCCAAAGTCAATTAATTACATTTTATTGATATAGGATAGAGTATAATTTTTTAGATCTAACCATTTTAACATGCAATACATTTATCTTCTACAATAATTTGTTTTATACGATGTGATATTAAAATCCCAAGATTTTGTGATATCACATTTTTTATCACATTAGCTAATAAATGGAACTTTGGTGAACCATTCATTTCTCCAAATCTAGCCTTGATTATAAACCATAGACATTTAATGACTTATAAGTCTGATGAGTTCCCTGGCTGCTGGAGTTCATTTATTTCCATCTCTTGGATATAATTATTAACTTTTCAGTATTTGTGGTAAGATGCAAAACTGCGTTGCAAGATTTTATATTCATTTGGGAATTCCTGTGATTCCCCAACAATTCTACTTACTAGCATGTCAATATCTTTATCAACATTAATCATTCTCTCAGTAGGGAAAAGACTCCAATGTCTCCTAGAAGTAAAAAGAAAAATCCCTAAACATTTTTGTGGGTTTGACAATCTGATGACAATATTCAAATATCATAGATTCACTGTGACTCCCCTTTGATAATAGTTTTAACATAGGCTTGAATGAAAAGGTGAGTTTCATCAGTGAAAATTACCTTACCTCTCATCTTCAATACTCCAGCCTTTATATTGCTTTGTCCATGATAACCAATGTTTCTTCTTCATAGGAAAGTTTAGCAGCTGTTTATCTTTTAAACAGGTCTTCTGAATGTTCTTCCGAGGAATGAATAATTCCTCCACATGCCAGATTCCTCTGAAGATGCTCTCCTATTTTCTGAAAATTAATTAAGCTGTTTCATGGTGACAATTTATCATTCCTTGGTCTTCTTTTTTGTCACGTTTTCCTTTGTGCCTTGCTGAGACTGAAACTTTTTTTCTTGGCCTGAATGATCCTTGAAATTCTTGACTTTCTCATACCTATAGCTTCAACAATATCTCTAATAGTCACTGAAGTGTGCTTTTTAAGAGCCACAACTTCCGCGTGTTACATTGGAGTGATATCTATTTGTAAATAAACCCTCAAAATTCAACAAAGCAGAGAAACAAAATGGCAGTATATGACATGAAATCCAGCATTCAGCTTACTAAGAACTAACTAAAGATGAGGAAACCAGTTTAGCACACTTTCATCTGGTCAATTTCAGATATTTTGAGTAAGTCTTTTTTTCAGTAAAAGCATACATATATGATAATTCCTATTAAATGAAATTCCATCAAAATAATTACTTGCCCCAAATAATTCACACAGCACTGTACTATGTGACTTTAGTCAAATGACTTTACTTCTTTGTCTTCAGGCACTGCTAATGTCAATATGGCCATTTTTCAGTTATGTCTGATTATTCACAAGTACTTGAGTGGTTTTTAACATTTCCTTCTCTAGCTCATTTTATAGATGAAGAAACTGAGGCAAATACTGTTAAGTGACTTGCCCAGGGTCATATAGCTTGTAAGTGAGGCCAGATTTGAACTCTGAAAGATGAGTTTTCCTGACTCCAAGCTGGGTAGTCTATCCACTGCGTCACTTAATTTCTCCATGGTTTGTTGCTTACATTCATAATCAAAAGAAATCTCAATTTTAGTTAGGATTAGTGAAAATGCACATTTTTTTCTTATCCAATTTCATGGACCCCGGAAAACTATCAGGGGACCCCAGGGTGAAAACCTTTAGATTAGATGATCTCTAAGGCTTTTTTGAAGGTATTAAAAACTTTTCATCCAGGGTGCTAAGACAAGAGTGGTTGATATTATTGGAATGCAGGACTTTTTTTAAAACAGATTCAGGGTTGGACTAATACATACTACTCTGGTAATATTGTGTCAGATGATATGCAAAATTAACATAATTACTTGTAATATATGACATAATTGCAATACTGAATCACAAACCAACAGCAACACATATGTCTGCAGATCTTTAAGGTTTACAAACAACTCTGTGAGGAAGTAGTGCATTGTTATCCTCAATTTACAGATGAGGAAATTGAAACTTAATTTGATAAAGTGACTTTCCTATAGTAACATAGCTAGTATCAGAGCTGCCACCTACACCCCAAATTCCAAACCCCAAATTCAATATTCTTTCCACTATATTGCAGTCTCTAAATATCTAAATACCCTATACTTTATCATCTTAAAATATTAACTGAGCACCCAATGCAGGCATAATGCCTTAATAGGACTTAGCAGTATTTCAAAGGTGACATTGGAGGCATTTCTCTTCTAAGTGCTTATATCATGTCAGATATATTTATGGGTATATTTGTGTACCCACATTTTACATGTGTGCAGAAGAAATAATGTTGTTTATTGGCTTAGCTCATCACCTTAGGACAAAACTTCTCGAAGAAAAGATTATTATCTGCTAATAATTTCATCCTTCAAAAGGCAGTGGAATTGACAAGAACAAATATTATTGTGCACTCGTTTCAAACAATACAAGGAAGAAAAAGTTGCTGAAGTAGAAATTAGCATAATATTGGGGGAGAATGATCGTATCCTATTATGGTTTGCAACAGATAAGGACTAGTGAGCTGAATCCCCTAGATTATAGAAAAGTAGTCTGATTCCATGTCTTAATAAAGGAAAAGTTGACTCATTCAAACAACATGCTTTTATTAAGTGCTTTCTATGTGCTAAGCAAGAAGCAGCATGGTGCACTGGATAGATTGCTGGCCCAATTAGTCAGTGAGAAATAATTCAAGTTCTAGCTCTGATATATGCTAGGCATGGCCTTGAAGACACCTCTTGATCTATCAGCATATGATCTCTCTCCTTTAGGCAATGCCATGATCTTTATGGCCACTTCTGATGATGTGTGTGTCTTGGCCTCTTGCTGAAGGGCAAGAATGGCCAGAAGCTCCTGGTCAGTCCTTGGACTTGGTAATGGAAATAGAAGGCCTATATAAAAGTGGGGTGCACACTGAGCAAAATTTTCTATATCCTTAATAGGTTTAAAAGAAGAAACCACTTCTGCTATCTCTTCTTGCCTACAGAGCTCATTGGGAATCCTTGTTGACATCTAGGTGGTACAATGCATGAAGCTCTGGGCCTGAAGTCAGAAAGACCTCAGTTCAGGTGCAGCCTTGGAAACTAGCTGTGTGACTCTGAACAAGTCACTTAACTTCTGCTGCCTCAGTTTCCTAAACTATAAAATAGGGATTATAATAGCACCTTCCTCTGGGGGTTTATTTGAGAATTAAATGAGATATTTGTAAAGCACTTAGCACAGGGCCACAATAGGCCCTTAATAAACACTTGTTCCCCTTTGAGCCCTCCCTTAAACTTCCAGTAAGGGGGAGGAGGAGGGAGATCTTCCTTTCCTCTCTCCCTTGTCGCTAAGGAAATTGATTGCATGTGGCAGTGAGAGCATGTGTTAATATACAGGACTGGATTTTAAGTCTGTAGCTGCTTCATCTGTTTTGTGTTTCTTTCCCTGAGCGCAAGTGCTTGAATAGTGACATGGAGATGGATATTTTTAGCTCTAGAAACAAACTTATTACAGGCAAAAAAAGATCAAATGAGACAGTATTTGTTAAATGCTTAGCATGGTGCTTTCTGCTTTCTGTTTCTTTTCCTAAAAACAAGTGATTGAATAGTTATATTGTCAACAAGTATTCACAACTTCATGAAACTTATGTGAAAACTAAGTTTATTACAAGAGGAATGAACATGCATGTGGAACCCAAAGAGTTCACAGTCCATACAGAAGTTTGCATATTTATAACAATACAAGAAAGAAAGGAGAAAACACAAATATCTTCCTAAAGAGGCATGGCATGGGAGGGTGAAAGGTGAAGTAAAGGTGGGAAAAGCACAAAACCCATCCCTAAGGAGAGGAGCAAGGCTGTGGCAAAAGCTACATTCTTTCTCCTTGGGAACTGCTAGACCATGAAGATGGGAGTGTCTCCAGTTTTTCAGCCTGATTGGCTTGCTGGCAGCTCAGACAGATTGACCGGCCCCTGTCTTGATTTCCAAGGACACACAAGGAGTCCAGTTTGGGATGCAAATAAATAATGTCGGCTCAGGGAAAGGCTTTGTCCTTGACAAATTCAGAGCCTCCCACACACTCTGGGTCCAGAGTTTCTGGAAAATATGACAACTCAAAAAAGACAAATTCAGGGGACACCTTAACATTATGGAGATTACTCTGTTAGCCTGAGAAGCAAACTTATGATGTGCAATAAGATCAAATCAAATAATATTTGTCAGATGCTTAGCATCATGCCTGGCACGATGCTAAATGCTATATTAGCACTACTAAATGCTACATAAATGCTATTATTAGTGTCCATAGGTTCTAGTCCTGGTTACTCGGAAAGAGGTGATCTCTATAACAACTTAGCAGAAGAAAAGATCACCATTTCCAGGAGGATGTGTCCTGGCTTGTCATAATCCCTCGATTAACAAGCACTGATTAAGCACTTACTACATACATACCTGGCACTGTGCTAAGCTCTATAGATACAAAAAAAGAGCAAAAGCGAAATGGACTAAATTGCTTAGAGAATGCAGAGTGGAGGTGAAGCTCAAATGCTAATTTTACCTGTTTAGTATTTTAAACATCACCTTTAAGGAGAGAACAATAGGAGTTATTGTTAATTCTTTCATGTTTTCAGCATTTGTCTATTTAATACTAATAACAGAAAACATTTATATATCACTATGTCCCAGGCGCCATGCTAAGCACATCACAATTACTATCTCATTTGCTCCTCATACAAGACTGGCAGACAGGTACCATTATTATTCCCACTTCACAGATGAGGAAACTGAGACAAACAGAGGTTAAGTGACTTGTCCAGGGTCATACAGTTAGTACGTGTTTGAGGCCAGATTTATACTTTTTAGTCTTTTGAGTTTTAAAATGTGTGGATTTGTGTTTGCTTGATGAAATAAATAGATACCCTATGTGTAATCTACTTTGTACATTGAATAACTTTCTAAAAAAGACTTTGTTTTTCTCATTTGGGATGATGCTGGATATGAGCCAAACCTAAGCTCTGTTTAAGAGATTATACATCCATACCCATACCCACCCACTCACCCCCCACCCCACACTCACACCCCTAGAGTTCTGTGGAATTGGCACATAGTAAGCCAGAGACCATGAGCAGAATCTGATTCTCGCTTTTGGAGGACAGAATCCACCAGGGCGTGAATCTATTCATTGTGAGCCCAGACCTAGGGTCCTTTCATGGGAAGATGGCACCTCCTTACTCTCCAGTTAATGGTATTAAAAATGGGGGTATATGGGTGTTCAAGGGTGACTAAGACCTCTTGTGTGTTGGCAGCTGCAGCCTTTTTCAGGGCTGCTTATCCACTTTCGCTTTGGCGTCTACCTGGCATTCAACTATCACCTGTGGCTCCAGGCAGCTATATCACGCACAGAGGTCACACCCCAGTAGCATCTTGGGAGATGGGATAAACCAGATTGAGGGTAATTGATGGGCCTCAGACCCCTCAGTGAGTTAGGGGGATGTCTACAACAAGCATGCGAAGACTGGTTCCCCCTCACCCCACACCACACACAGTGGAATGGGCAGATGAGAACAATTTGTTCGAACAACCATTATGGTGGCTGAAGCAGGTACTGTGAAGGGCTTAGAACTTGGTAAGACATCAAAGACACTAAAGTCATCCACTGCATTCCAGGCCATCTCCAGTAATTCTGACTTCGGTCTTGCCGCTGGACTTTGATGACTGGTAGAGAGAGTGACCCTGACAACTTTGTATAACGCCACCTCACTTAAATCCAACTCACCCACAAGTCAAGATCATCCTATGATGCCATTGGTCCTCTTTGAAAACAAAGGACAAACAACAACAATATTAAAAATGACTAATTGGAACGTGCTTTTCTGAGATCTTTTGTTTCTGAATGAAGCCAGTTGGGAAGATGTGAATTCTTATGATCTCCACTTCAAACTGCTAGCCGGTAACAGGATATAATTAGAAAATTATTACATTGCCCAGGTTAGGCTAAGCAGACAAACTCCTAAAGTTTATCCCTGTTAAACTTTATCCTATTAGATTTGGCCCATTTTTATATCTATTGATTTTTCTGGATACCAATTCTAGTGTCCCATACGTTAGCTATCCCTCTCACCATTGAGTCATTCTTAAGTTTGATAAGCATGCAATCTGTGCCTTTATCTCAAACATTGATGAATCTCTTAAACAGAAGAGGAACAATGATTGACCTCTGGGGGACTCCACCAGAGAATTCCTTCAAAAAGAGAGCTAAGCATTTGAGATAATTCACACTTCTCAAATCACACAGAGAAGAACTATGAAAAAAGAACCCCCAAGAAGGGGAACAAGTATTACACGAGATCAAAATGTGTTACAAAGCAATAACTACAAAACTTGCCCAGTCCTGAACAAAAATATATAAATACTAGAGAGATATCATTTGGAACAGAATCCAGAGTTAGAAAAAAGTATACATAAGTGGTTGGTGTTTGTTAAATCAATTTTCTTTTATTAAGAACAACGCTATTAGAGAATGGAATTGTAGTTAGAGAGATAAAGCATTTATTTAGCACTTCCTATGTAGCAAGCACTATGTTAAATGCCAGAGTAATCGATACAGGTGAGCAAGACAATTATGGTTATACAGTAAAAATTACAGAAAAAAGTAAATAACTCTATGGTGGAAATAGCTTTAGATACACAATTCAAACCTGTAATTCCTTAGTCTAGGGAAATCCAGGTTAGGGAATTTCATCTACCAATGAAGGGTAACAACCTTTTTTGACACTGATAGTCTGGGAGTGCTGCCATAAAACACAGCATCAACTCTAACTGGTTTAGTGACTTACATATAGTATAAAGACTGGAAGAAAAAAACAACTTATTTCTTTCAACTATAGAGGGACTTGGGGATAGTTTTCAAGTCAAAAGTGGTGTGGTTAATAAGATTTTTGCACCAGAAAAAGGAATACCTCTAAAACCAAAAGAAAATTTCAGTTCAATCACGTCCAACTCTTCATGACCACATTTGGGGTTTTCTTGGCAAAGACACTGGAGTGGTTTGTCATTTCTTTCTCCATTTCATTTTATAGATGGGGAAAGCAAGGCAAACTCATTTATGTGACTGGCTTAGGGTTTTGCAGCTAGTAAGTTCTGAGGCTGGGTCTTCCTAACTCCAGGCCTGGTGCTCTCTCCACCATACCACCTAGCTGCCCTAAAAGAAAAGAAAGTGGGAAAAAATTGCAGCAAACATATCAAAGTCTGGCATCCAGAATCTGTAAGTAGGCAGTGAATAACTATATGATTCATATATATACATATATGTATATATATATATATGTGTGTGTGTATATACACACGTGCATGTATGCATATGTGCATATACATATACACACATATGTGTGTACATATATGTACACACATACGTATACATACATGCATGCATGCATACATGCATGCATATGTAAGCTCCCTCAACACAAGTACTGTCTTACTTTTTGTTTGTATTTATATACTCAGTGCTTTAGCATTTTTCCTGGCACACAGTAAGTGTTTAATAAGTGCTTGGTGACTGACTGACAGATTGAATGAAGGAAGAAATATAATATGTTTACATTCCCTAATAATTAGAGAAGTGCAAATTGAAACAACTTTTAGATTCCATCTTACACCCACTATAATAGCAAAAAATAGCTTAAATTAATAAAATTCAGTGTTGGCAGGCAAGCCTGCAGGGAAACCAACTTTCTAATACATTGTTAGTAGGATTCTAGACACATACATTTTGTAGAACAATCTGGCAACATACAGTAAGCTGCAAAATTGTTCTTACTTTTTGACCCAGCCATTGATTCCATCCCCAAAGAAATCTGTAAAAGGAAAAAATAATATATCTGTAGAAAAGTTTTCTTATTTGTGGCAGCAACCTAAATGTCTAATAACTAGAGAATGGCTGAATGAATACATTCTGATTTATTAATGTTATTAATGTTATGGTGATATAAAACCAAATATGAAGACTGCAAATATGTAGAAACACCTATACCGGAGCATTCTAGATTGAGTGTTATAAGGGTCCTCTGAGGATATGTAGTCAGAACCCCCTTCATTTTACAGATGGGGAAACTGAGGCTCAGGGACATCAATTGATTTGTCCCAGGTCACACAGGTAATAAAAGTAATAGCATCAGGAAGAATATGAATGCAGATCTTCTTAACCCAGGGTCAGTTCTGTCTTCACTATACCAGTCATACAGTGGTGCAAAATAAGGACAGTAGAACCTAAAGGGAATATACAATGAGCTATTTTACCTTAATAAATGTTCAAGTAACTTAGGCTTTGTTCTTTAAAAAAATAAAAATGCTAAGTTAATGGAAACTTAGACTTGGAAAGCATACAGTATAAATGCATTTTTGTTTATTAATCTGTTTTGTTATACTGTGTTAAAGAAAAATTGATTTATCCAAGACTTTACTCCCTATTCTGTGTACTTGATTTATCTTTGTTGATGGTAGAGAGAAAGAGAGAGAGAGAGAGAGAGAGAGAGAGAGAGAGAGAGAGAGGGAGAGAGAGAGAGAGAGAGAGAGAGAGAGAGAGAGAGAGAGAGAGAGAGAGAGAGAGAGAGAGACGGGGATGGATAGATAAATAGGTATACGCAATACATGTATATATACATATACACTTTCAGTTGGTAAAAGATTTCTTCATATCTCTTTAAATAACTCCCCCTGCTTCCTTCTTACTCCTTTCAGTCATTCATGTTTGTTTTGCCAGAATTTAATTCTTTAGAATGGACCCATGTTCTTAGACTTACCCTACTGAACTTCAGGTCATGAGATACATGTCCCTTTCTATAAATCTCTCTCCAAATACAAGCTGCTCAGCAGCCTATGCTCAAATCTCATCTCCTCTAGAAGAAATCGTAGGGTGGCCTGGCTATGTCCCATGAACAGTCTTATCATTGTTACTGTAACAGTTAGTTCTTCCTTGTTCAGAAGCAGATATAGAACAGCAGTTGTCCCCTTAGTTTCTTTCTCTCTTGAAGAACAAAATTATCCTCAAAATCTAATACCTCTTTCACTCTGCCTGACTCTTCCCTACCCTGGCACCCTAATTGTCAGGGATTTGGCTGCGAGTGGTGCTTGGAATGCTGAGTGGCATAGCAAGAAAATGAGAGTTAGGGCTGAAGGTTGGAGAGAGAAATACGAAATTAGGGTCACACTCTTCCTTGCCAAGGCTCATTGCTGAGGGTACTTCCCCTACTCCAGGATGAGCTAGCTGAGGCCAGAAGCAATCAGAGGTCCCTGACAGCAACTGGACAGCCAAGCCTTGGGAAAGCAGCAACCCTTATGAAATGTCGTTTATACTGGATCCCAAGTTTCATTTCCTAGAAGAAGTAGAAACACTAAACCCAGAGTTTCTGTGTATTCATCTGATGTCTGGCTTGGTTGAATACATGACTTAAATATACTAAGAAAACTCTGTTTATACTTTTTTTGCCTGTTTTCAGGGTACATAGAAATGGTAAGATACTACTGTGCATTTTTTCCCTGAACTCCTGGGTTTAAAATGGCTGCTGTGATGCCTTAGGGGGTTGTGTAGTCTAGAAGTGTGTCTACCTCACATTATTTTTCTTAATTCATTAGTTTATTGTTATATATTTTTATCAGTTATATGATATGAACTGTAATATTCAGGTCATAAAACCACACTGAATTTATAGTAGAATATAGGGAAGGTAGCACCTAACTTTGGTCAGACTACCTTTCTGTGCTAATATAATCAACCTAGCAAAAGGATACTTTACAGAGCTAGATAAAATAACATTCATCTGAAGAAACAAAAGGTCTGTATCAAAGTAATATCAAAGGAAATATATCAAAAACGTATCAGGTCATATCAGAAATCATATCAAAGGAAATAAGGAAAATCAAAAGGAGAGTGGATAGCAGCAATCACTCAAACCATGTGGTACTGGTTAAAAACAGCTAGAAAAAAAATGGACCAATGGAACACACTAGGAAAGGAAGAATCAGAAATAACTGAACTGAAAAACCCATTGTTCAGTAAACCCAAACCATAAATCACCTAAAAATGAACTTCTGTTTGATTATGCTCCTTTTGGAATGTCTCCTTTGCCATTTCCCAGTTGTGAGTTGCACCCCTACCATATCTCAGTGATACCTGTAAGGCCAAATTTTCCTTCTAGCATTAAGCTGTCCTGCGTAGCTTGCACATTTGTACATGACTTTTTTATTTGTGAATAGGCCGTTGAAGTCTGGCTCTCTTATTGCCTTCTGTTCATTTATATTCCTCTCCAATGATTTTCTCATAGACATAGATATCTATGTATATGTGTAAATTTATAGATATAGATATTTATGTATATACCTATACCTGATCTATATATACATGAAGTATTTCCAAAGACTTAGTATAATTTTAAGTTTAAATTGCTTAACGTTTAAATTGGGACATCCTGTAGGTTGTGTGTCCTACTCTGCTTTTTGGCTTTTCAAATATATATATGGATGTTTTTTGCAAATATCTCTCCATTTTTTAAAAGCCATCAATAGCAGATTCACAAGTCTCTGAGTGTAATAGGAATGTACTTTTAGCAACCCTTGTTAGGAAGACTCTAGTCTAGATTCTCTTCAAGAGCTGATCACTTATTTTAAGCTGTTGTTGACAAATCGAAATGCAATTCACAGACATAATCTTTTTTTAAATCGTTTTCCAATGAACAAAATTCTGTTTTCTTTCTCTCCCATATTGTCTCACCAAATTAAACACACACACACACACACACACACACACACACACATACACACACACACACAGAGCAAGAGATGAATAGTCAAGGAAAACAAAAAGCCACATTGACCATGTCCAAAATAACATAATCTCCATCTGCATCCTAAATCCATTACCTGCCAGGAAGTAAGGAACATGTGTCTTCATCAGTCCTCTAGACTATCATTGTATTGATCAGAATTCTCAAGTCTTTCAAAGTTATTTGTTTTACATATTCCTGTTATTATATATATGCATATGTATATATATATACATACATACATATACATACATATATATGTGTGTGTATGTGTATGTATATATATATATAATATAGTTCTCTTGGTTCTGCTTACTTTATTGTGAATCAGTTGCTACAAGCCAGACATCATCTCTTTAACCAGCTATTGCCTTTCCACATTTGAGATTGAACAATATCAGAGCTTAAGGTAACAGAGCCTCCCATTAAGTAGCTCAATAAATATTTCTGTGGAAGGAAGCCTGGCATTATATTGACTTCTGCATCTTTTCAGGCTAAAATATTTAGAATTTTTCATCAATTTGGTCATCATGTGTGTGGATTTTCAGGCCTATGCTTTCTCCTCTAACTTTTTGCTCTTTGATGTATTATTTATCATTATGGTTCCCAAATGAATGGAAGTTTTAGTGCTGTTTTGGAATTAATTACAAACCCAAACCAATTAATGACGAATTATTCCAACACATAGTCACCACACTTATTCCTGTATAAATAAAACACATATTTTATTATGGAATTTTACTTTACTTTACAGACGGTTTCTTATGCAATGGACATCTGTTCCCAAAGTACTGTAATAAATGTTCTTCATCCATCCCCAACAACACCATTAGAAGAAATAATAATGATGATAGCTAATATTTATATAGAACCTACTCTGTACTAAGTACTTTACTAAATAATTAGATAAGTACTTTATAATTATTATCTCATTTTATCCACACAACAACCCTGGGAGGTAGGTGGTGTTTATTATTTCCATCTTACAGATGAGGAGACTTGCGCAGCACCACACAGCTCATATGTGTCTGAGGCTGGATCAGATCTACCTGACTCCAGGCCTGGTTCTCTCTCCACTATGTCACTAAGCTGCCATTAAGCAATCAAGCAATTAATTATACCTAACAATTACAATAATATATACATAACATTAATAATGAGTAATAATAAAATAATTATAAATAACATTTACATAGCACTTTAAGTTTTGCAAAGCTTTTTAATCATATAAAGGTTTTAAAACTTAAAACTGCACTAATACTTTTGGGACACTTTGTATACATACACCTACATATCCATGCACACACACATTCATTCATTTCTTCTCCCTAGGCTTGTGTCCTTATTCATAAAGTAGGGAGCACTTAGGTACTTTTTAGGAATATATAAGTTCTGCAAAACAATAGGGAAAGGGACTGGACATCTGGTTTCATTGGTGTAGGAAACCCTGTCAATGCAGGACAACAACTTTTTCTTGAAATTTATATATAGTCTTTTAAAATTTTTATTTATTGTATTTTTAATTTATGGTACAAACAAGCATTTCCATAATATAGTGTAATAAAAAAGATGATTGCACATGAAACCGCAAATCTATTATGTGCAACTTGTTTTCCCTTTGAAATATATGATAAAGTTTAAAAATAAATTTCTCTTTTTTAATTATAAAAGATATATAGTCTTAAAACATTACCGAAAACACTGAGTTCAGTGACTTTCTTCAAGTCACACAGCTAGTGTGAGAGATCAGAACTGAACCTACTTCTAGTCAGTCTTGTTGGCTCACATCGAATTTGTAGACAAGAGTCTACTGCCTGCCCCTCCTCAGCTCCCGAAAGTTGGAGGCAAAATTGTGCCTTATGCATCATTCTAAGCTCAGAGTTGCTTTCCTAGAATCAGGGGATTTTCAGTCTGGAAGCATCCTCACAGATCGAATAGTCCAATAGCATCATTTCCAAATAAGGAATTGAGTGCCCATAGAAGTGAAATGATGAAACCTGGTCAGACAGGGTTAAGGAAGCCTGTAGATAAAAAGAGTTCAAAAGAGGGATAAAAGCAGAAAGTATAGCTTGGGACACCAAAGGAATTCTATGCCCAACTTTATGTGACCTACCCTAAACTGGTGCCTTTGTAAAAAGTTCTGGCTGGCTTCCTTTCTCTACATCAGTACAAATGCACAGAGTCCCTAACAGTCCCAAACATCCAGCATCAGGCTAGAGATTTTAGAAAGTCAATTACCTAGGCTGTATTCTTATGTGCAGTTTCATTTTCCAATTCCAAACCAGGACTAGGGCCCAGAACAATGGTGAGGAAGGACGCACATGTTTTCTTACCTCCTTCTCATACGGGGCGTCTTCCACTAGTCATTTGCAAGTTATCCATACACTCTATTATTAGATCAACTGGGTATGACGTTTTGTTTGTATACCTTGAAATTTCAGACTTTATTAGTACATAATGGGACATACCAGTGGTTACAAAAGAACTTGAATTCATATCCCCATTCTCCAAACCTATTATTTTTTCAACTGTTCTGCCATACCACAATATTTTGCTATCCTGGGGCTTTTTAGCTTTGAAGGAAGCAATGCCCATTTATGTAAAATTAAGTTTGGGTATGCTTATTTTTTTAAAAAGTTACATTGCTTTATAGTCAGTTTTAGCCTCTGTTTAATCCATGGCTCTTATAGAGAGGAGAAGTGAGTGTGTGGTTAACTAGGAAGGCCAGTGGGCAATTCTGTGAGGGGGAAGAGGAGCAGAGTGGCACGTGTGACTGAGTTGTAATGAAACTGATATTGCTGAATTTATCACCATAAAGATAGAATTTGTACCTAAGATATAGTTAAGAGGATCTACTTAGGAGTTCACAGTATTTGCTCTTCATTCAAAGTATAACTTCTTATAGAGAAAAGATGGTGTGGCAGAAGGAGCTGGCTGGTGAATCAGAGAACCCAGTTTAAATTCCACCTCAACTACTAGACCTTAGGAAAGTCTTTTAACCTCTTTGGTTCTGAATTTGCTTATCTGTAAAGTAAGGGGGTAGACACAGATACACTCTTGAAATAATAAAATAAATGGATGTTATCTGGTATGTGTATAGCACCTTAAGGTTTACAAAAAAAATTTTGGAGGGGGAAGGCAAGGCAATTGGGGTTAAGTGCAAAAATTTTTTTCGATAAATTGTGTAATTTATTTGCTAAAGTCTTTTCCAGCTGTCTCACCTTTGTATAATTATGCGCGGGTCTCAGTTCTCTTGAAAATCTTGGCTCCTCCTTCCAGCTCTGAATATTCTCTTTTACTCCAAGGAAATGAAGGAATAGAGTAACTAGCGATGGTTTTTGTGGAATAGGAGGAAAGAAAAGTCATGGACATGAATAACAATAATGCAAAGTAAATTGTAATCAATGTGTAAGAAGGAAGAAAGGATGGAAATAAACATTTTAAGAACTTACTGTACTTCAGACACACTTCAGACACAAGAAGTTAAGCTCTTGGTGATAGGATGTTTTTTGGTGGGGGGGGGGCAGGGTTGAAGGTGCCCTAAGTTGGAGCAATGCTTTTGAAATTAAATACATGAGCAACAGGGTGAGAAGGGAATATCAGTGTGGGATGGGACAAAGTGTTAATGATACTCTGAAGGATTCATGGTACTGCTTTATGTTCCAAGATTGGAAGGTATCACATTTTACAGGAATTAGCTGGAATTTAAATATGCAATGACACAGAAATGGTTTTACTTCAAGAAATGAGAGATTTTTTAACAATTTCATAGCAAGCCTATAGATCTTCCTAGAATAGAATCATTACATTACTCAGCTAAGTATTAATATTTTTTCTTTGTAAGACATCACCCTCTTCTTCTATCATTCTCATTGGAAAGGATTAGTTATTGATTCCAGTTTCTTGGCCTATAAAGCCTTTGACATGTGACTGGATTATAACAAACTCTCCAGAATTTTTTTTTTTTTGCGCTGTCTGCAAGCAGCATGGCTGTAAGATGGGAAGCCATGGAAACTGGATAGAAAACTGACCTATAGCAGTGAGTTCCTCTCAGGGTGGGCAGAGCCCAAACACTGTGGTTAAATATGTTTGGGGGACTTTGTAACGATCAAGTTTGGCAATTTATATTCGAGGCTATGTTTAAATAGTATTTTCAGAAATGAGAGATGTAAAGGTAATTAAATACTGAAAAAAGCCTCCCCAAAGAGGTTCAACCACAATTCGATTCAATAAATGTGTTTTCAGGCCCTATCACCACATAAAATGTTATGAAATCGAGATCTCTGGAAATTGTCTTTGCACAGTTAGGCAACCCCATACTCAGAGATAGGACATAGGCCCATTTGTTTTTGTTTTTTTTTAAGATATAGAGTCTAAATCCAGGATCTTTTATTTGGATGTTCCTCTATGAACTTTTCCTGAAGCTTCCACATCCCTTTAAATTCCACAAATCCAAATCAGACCCTAAGCTAATGAGTCTTATTGTAACAAAGATAATTCCTTATAGCAAATTTGCATACTTATGCAATCTCCTTCCACTCCCATACTGCATATGTCTCGACGTAGGATCTATTTCAGAGGATGAGAAGGATGAGAATTCAGCCAAATGCATTAATATTGTATCCACACAATATTTACTAATGAAATGGATTTTCTTTGAAAAAACACAACTGAATAATTGCCATTTCACACCATTACCATGTGCCTAGATCTTTTATATCCCATTGCTACCAGCACTTGTTCTACAATTTATGCACTCTTGAAATTTTGCAGACCAAGTTTTAATGTTTAGATATGGCCAACCATTGCATTGTTTTGCTACATCTGTGCTTTTGGAAAGCTCTCTATCATTCACTGGCAAATCTCCTTTGTATACTGGCATATTGGTGTCATTGATGAGCCAAATCTTGTATACTATTATCTAATCAAAGTATCCACATTTGGAAATTGGTTTATGGTGTTCTTGTGAAGTCATTTAATAAAAGTCTGAAAGTGAAAGAAAATCATCAGAAACTATCTTGTTCCTTCTTTCTGCTCCACAGAATAGTAAGCAAGAAAAAAATGTGGAGAAATACATTTTGAATGCTTATACCTACATTTTAAAAGATGTAGAATAAATGTGTACAGGAGAAGGAAGGATTTGGGCCTTTCTGTTAACCTTAAAAAGTACCTCCTTATCTCCCTGAAAGGCCCTTTTCCTCACATCCATACTTCACTTTCAAATCAATGAGAAAATTCATGATCATTATAAAAGGAGCTAGCATTATATGGTGCCTTACATTTGACAAAGCACTTTAAGTCATCTTCACATAAACTTTATGAAATAGGTTATATTATTTTTCCATTTGACAATTAGAAAACTGAGACTCAGAGAATTCAAGTGACTTGCACAGGGTGACACAGCCAGTGAGTATATGAAGGATGATTTGGATTCAGGTTTTTCTGATTGAAAATCTAACACTCTATCCATTGAACCACCAAACTATCATTTTATCTGCTTGTTATTTTTCTCTGCTTCTTACTCTCAATTTATCCTTTTCCTTTATCACCTATACATTTTAGAACTGCACAAATGATCATGGAGAATCGCGGATGTTCTAGGGTGGACCCAACTCAGACCAGTCCTTTATAGTTTAAATATGATATTGGAATTAAAGGAAACACTCAGAGGTGATTCAGCAGTTAACAAAGGGAGATTTATTTAGTCATAGTGAAAGATGCTTATTCTGCAACGATATGTATCGTGGATACTAAAAGTTGATTCAACTGATCAGAGATCCCTTACCCACTAGTTGCCAGTGGTGGTCTACCAGCCAAGTATCAGAGTGTCTAGAGCTCCTTGTATGTTTTTACTCAACTGACTAGGAAGTGAAATAAATAATTTGAGCCTTAAGTCCCCTAAACTCCAATTAAGTCTCAAAGATGGTTTCAAGGAGAGTAGGAGAGGAAAGTTAGGATATTGGTCCCACCAAAGTGGGGCTACACAAATATATGTTTGTGTGTGTACACACACAATATGTTCTAAGTTGTTATAAGTTGCAGAGTTAGGTGTTGACTTGCATTGGTAACTGCTCCCAAGTGGCAGAAAGAACCAGGTTCAGATTTGCAAGTTGAAATATTTATTTCATTAAATATTTCACAATTACATTGAAAAAAATTGTCATTTTTTTAAAATTTTGACTCTCAAGTTGAGTCTCCCTTCTTCCCATCCCTCCCCTCCTTGAGAAGGCAAGGACTTTGATTTTGATTATACATGTGAGTTCATGCCAAATATATTTATATGTTAGACATGTCGCAAAAGAAAACACAAACAAAATGTAAAAATGAAAATAAAGGTATATATATGCTTCAATTTGCTTTTAGAGTTCATCAGTTCTCTCTTTGGGGTTGGAAAGCATTTTCCATCATGAGTCCTTGGGAATTGTCTTGGATCATTGTCTTGACCAGAATAGCTAAGTCTTTCATACTTGATCATCCTTACAATATTGCTATAATTATGTATAATGTTCTCCTAGTTCTGGTCACTTCACTTTGCATCAGTTCACGTAAGTCTTTCCAGGTTTTTCTGAAACTCTCCTGCTCAAAGTTTCTTATAGCACAACAGCATTCCATCAAAATCGTATACCACAACTTCTTTAGCCATTCCCCAATTGAAGGGCATCCCCTCAATTTCCATTGTGCCACCACCAAAAGAGCTACTATAAATATTTTTGCATAAATAGGTCCTTTGCCCTTTTATTTGATCTAAAGAGATCAAATTAGACCTATTAATGGTATTGCTGGGTCAAAGGATATGCACATTTTTAGCCTTTTGGGAGTAGTTCCAAATTTTTCTCCATAATGGCTAGATTAGTTCAAAACTCTACTAACAGTGCACTAGTGTCCCAATTTTTCTACATCCCCTCCAAATTTGTCATTTTCTTTTCCTGTCAGGTTAGCCAATCTGATAGTTGTGAGGTGGTATCTCAGAGTTGTTTCAGTGTGCATTCCTTTAATCAGTAGTGATTTAGAAAATTCTTCATGTGACATAGCTTTGATTTCTTTGTCTGAAAACTACCTTTTCTTGTCCTTTGACCATTTATCAACTGGGGAATGGCTCTTACTTTTGTGAATTTGGCTCAATCCCCTATATGTTTGAGAAATGATATCTTTATCAAAAGACACCTGTTGCACTTCCCCTTCAGTTTCCTGTTTTCCTTCTAATTTTTCCTTCCTTAGTATTTTTTTATGCAAAAGTTTTTTTTTTTAATTTCATGTAATCAAAATGATCTATTTGACTTCCCATAAACTCTTCTTTCTCTTGTTTGGTCATAAACAGTTCCCTTATCCATATAAAATGTACAAATCTTCCATGCTCCTCCAATTTACTTATGATATCACACTTTATGACTAAATCCTTTATCCATTTTGACCTTATTTTGGTAAACACTATCAGATGCTGGTCTCAGCCTAGTTTCTGCCAAACTTCTTTCCAGTTTTGCAAGAGATTTTTGTCAAATGGTGACTTATTACTCCAAAAGCTTGGACCTTTGGGTTTATTAAACAGTAGATTACTGTGGTCATTTTCTATTGTGTACCTAATTTGTTCCACTGACCCAACCCTACATTTCTTATGCAGCAGATTGTTCAGTTGTTTAGTCATGTCCTAAGCTTCCTGACGCCATAGACCAAATCATGTGAACTCTATCCATGGAGTTTTCTTGACAAAGATACTAAAGTGGTTTGCATTTCTTTCCCCAGCAGATTAAGGCAGATAGAGGTTAAATAACCTTCCCGTGTTAGGTGATTTAACACAGCTAGGCAGTGTCTAGAGCCAAATTTGAAGTCAGGTCCTCCCGACTCCAGGTCTAGTGCTGTATCCATTGAGCTGCCTAGATGCTCCCTATTAGCCAGTATCAGATCATTTTGATGATTGCTGTATAATAACATAGTTTGAAATCTGGAACTGCTAGGCCACCTTCCTTCACAATTTTTTCTCCATTTATTCCCTTAACATTCTTGACCTTTTGCTCTTCTGGATGAATTTTGTTACTAGTTTTTATAGCTCTATAAAAATAACTATTGGGTAATTTTATTAGTATGGCACCAAATAAGTAAATGAGCATAGGTAGAATCATCCTTTTTATTTTATTGGCTTAGCTTACCCATGAGTAACTGATATTTCTCCAATTGTTTAAATCTGTCTTTATGTGAAAAATATTTTATAATTGCATTTATAAATTACCTGGGTTTGCCTTGGCAGGTAGATTCCCAAGTATTTTATATTGTCTGCAGTTATGTTAAAGGGAATTTCTCTTTCTATGTCTTCCTGCTGGGCTTTGTTGGTACTATATAGAAATGCTTCTGATTTATGTAGATTTACTTTATATCCTGCAATTTGATGAAGTTAATTGTTTCAAGTACTTTTTAACTGGTTCTTTAAGGTTCTCTAAGTATACTATCATATTGTCTGCAAAGAATGATAGTTTTGTTTCCACATTATTTATTTTTATTTCTTCAATATTGGTGATGATAGAATTGTCGAACAGTTGTCCCTCAGGCCTCCCACTCTTAACTGAAAGTGTTCCTTTCAGTTCTTGAACTGTGATCCAGAAGCGAGTATAGGCAATGGAGTTGCTAAACAGTGTCTGCTCCTGCATCTAATGCTAGCACAAGGGTCCCCTGTAATCTCTTTCTGACGATTTGCGAGTTCCCCCTACCATCTCTGGATTGAGAGCTCCCAAAGCAGCTATTGCTTTTGTCTCTATGACTTAGTCCCACCACTAGTATTTCATCTACTTTGACTCCTGTGCAGCCTTGTCTCAGATCTCTCTTTTGGACCTTCTATGTTATCTTGGGCTGGAAGAATGTCTCATTCTGAGCTTTTATTGGGTTTGCCACTTCAGAGTTCAAGTTGAGGCATTATTTTAAAGTTGTTTGGAGAGAAAAGTTAGGAGAACTTGGCTGAGTGCTTCTTTACTCCATCATCTTGTCTCCTAAAAATGGAAATTTAAACTTGGCTTGTGGCTACTTGTTCTACTTTATGCTTCTTTTCCTGTTCCTAGGGGGCTGAGCATAGATCTGAAGAGGGTTATGGCCAACCTAGGGGGCAACCTTATGAGTGTGAAAAGACCAGAGATCCTGGGCCTTCAGTCAGTGCTTTCTGCACTTCAGCAGGAATGATACAAGAGTTCTTGGAGAAGATGACCACTGGCTTGAGGATAAACCTAATCCCTAACCTTACTTACTAGAAGATAACGGCCTAAAGGGAGATAGTTCATAGCAAAGCGAAATGTGAAAAACAAGTTTGGCAGTTGTAGCAAATGCTTTCTATTTTAGTGGTTTTAAGTATCTACTTTCCAGCAATGTATAATGGTAATAATTACTTCTACTTGTTTAGCATGTGCAAGTTTTCATCTGTCTGTGTGTTTCATATTAAGCATTTCTTTAGATTTTTTAGGAAACATATACCTGTCCTCCCCATGTAAATCATGGATGTATTGTATATTTGTACAGTGTACTTTGGATCCCTCTCCACACAACCATATAGGGAGCCCCTAGACACAAGTCAAAATCTAAGTTTTACGTAATTTTTCCATGGGACATTGGAGTGAGTACGTAAGGAGAGAAAGAGAGAGAAAAGAAATCTGAGTCTTTTTCTAAGTGACCAGCCTGCTCCATGATTAAAATCAATGTATGCCACGTGAGTAGATTCAGAGCAGATAGGTCTCTCCTTAGTGGGGTGGAAGGGTGAGCTGTGCCCTAACCTCTTGGGCCCAGTAGCATTTCAGATAGCTGGATAGGTGACAACTAGGTAGATAGAGTGACAGAACATACTCTTTTAGTATTTGTAAGTTGTTTGTCTTTACAAAACTATTGTTATTATATAAATTATTATCCTGGTTCTATTCTCTAAACCTGTCATTATTTCATACAAATCTTCCCAGGATTCTCTGAAACTATCCCCTTCATAATTTTTTGCAGGGTATTATATCACATTTCTATATCATAATTTCTTCAGCCATTTCCCAAATGGATGGGCACTCCTTTAATTTAATTTGTTCTGTCCTGTTATTTTTAACTCTGTGTGAATTTTTATTTTAAATATATTTCTCGCATATATGACATTTTAATTCTGTTTTTTATAAGCTGTTTGCTTCCTTTTCCTTCTTATGGATGAATTCTTTCCATTCCCATTTTTAACCGTAATTATATATTTCCCCGTTCTCTTGTTATTTTTCTAATCAGTGTTTCCCTTCTCTTCTTAATAAAGAAGGAGAGAATGGTGAGGAAAGAATGTTTGTTCTCAGCATAAACGCTCTGGGTGGGATGCCATCTACTTCTCTATTTCTTTTCTTTCTGTTACCCAGATAACAATCACAGATGTTTTTCTGTTAAGCCTTTCTTTTCAATCCAGTCTGTATTTTTAGTTTATTTTGCTTAAGACTAATCTCTTCCTTAATCTACGTTCCTTCTTTTTCCCTCTCCCCTCCTGTTTCCCTGTTGAGTAAAATTCTCTCTCTCTCTCTCTCTCTCTCTCTCTCTCTCTTTCTCTCTGCATATCCTTTCTTTCTTTGACTAGTTCAGATGAAAGTAAGGTTCAAGTGCTGACTGCTTCCCCAACCTCTTCTTCATTTGTGCAGTCTTTGATTATTTTGTGGGATAAATTATGTGAATTTTTCTTCCTCTCTTCTTCCTTTTTTTCTCATTCTTCCTTTCTCTCTTATTATATTCTTCTCTTCTTTTAACATCATCAAAATATTTTTAAAAGACTTCTAGGTTTTCTGTTTTATCAAATCCACTCTGTGATCCACTAGGGTAACAGGGTCGTGATGTTTACATTAGAATGTAAATAGTTGATGCTTCTTTAGTCCTTTATGCTCACTTACTCATATTTACCTTCTTACGTTTCTCTTGACTCTTGTGTTTGTATTTCAAAGGTTTTATGCAGCTAGTCTTTTCATCAGGAAGGCTCGGAAATTCTCTATGGCATTAAAATCCATTTCCCCTATAGAAATATACTATTTTTCTTGATAAGTTTTTCTTGGTTTTAATCCTCTATTTTTTGCCTCATGTAATACCATATCCCATGTTCTCTGCTCTTTTAGACTGATGGTTGCTGAATCTTACATTTTTCTGACTGCAGTAACCATGGCTAGGCAGCAATTTATCTGAAAATTATTTGAGCATATTGGTAACCTACAGTCCCACAAATTATATAATATTTACAAAGTGATTAGTATAGTTCCTGTCACATTAAAGGTGCTTAATAAATGCTTGTCCATTTCCCTTCTCCACTTAGAAGGAACATGAAATTTGTCATCAAGTTATTGATTGGTTATCATATAGAAGATGGATTAGATTTTTTTCTGTTTTCTTCTAAAGGGCAGAAGTGCTAAGCTGCAAAGATGTAAATTTGGATTTGATAAAAGAAAATACTTCTTCACAATTAAATCTATCCAAAGATGTCATGAGATTGCTACCTCCTTTCCCCTCATACCATCCCCATAAGAGATAGTGACTTCTCTCTCATTGGAAATCTTCAAGCAAAGGCTGGATAATCTCTTGTCACTGTATTGTGGAAGGGATTCTATTTTAGGAATAGATTGGACTAAAAGTCCATGTAGATCCCTCTCAATTTTGAATTTCTAATTCAAGGGACAGAGATCATTCCTCTTATGTAATAGTATCTCTGTTTGGCTGCCTCCATAGCTTGTAAAACCTTGATATCCTTTTGGGAATTCATCTTCTCTTCTCCCAGACATACACATTTTACACTGGTCTCCTTTTTATTCTGCATGTCATAAGAAGTTATCATAATCTACTTCTTGTCAGGCAAGCCTGAGCTGCTTTATTTCATATCTATGACTTTCTTTTGGGTTGTTACATGGTATATCTTTTCAAGAGTGTCAGGAACACTGAAAGTAGTGTTTTTCACTGTCTTTTTCCAGTGGCTGTCATGATTTAGAACAGAAAATCTGGAACTCTTGGTGCATCTATTTTAAAATGTTATATTAAAAGAAAAACCCAAAATGTAATTTTAAAGCCTGTGACTAATATATTACATTTTATCTTAAGTTAAACATAGATGATTAGTCTTAAAGTAGAAGTGGTATTTTAAAAGGTGTAAACAATTCAAAAAATGATTTATTCTTCTCCATCTAATAAAATTATTTTGAAAAAAGTATAAAAAAGACTAGAATACTATTTTATGTAAGATATATATCCTATTGCTTCCTGAGCAGTTGGGTTTTATTTCATCTACTAGCAACACCCATAAATCCATATATGATTATTTCTGAGGAGTCTTCAGTAGTTTCCCATTTCATCTAAGGCCTTCCTCCACATGGCTCCAACCTCTTCTAAATTCATCTGTTACTTCTCTGCTGTGTGAATGCTGTGCTCCAATTTATCTTTTTTTATTTTTTGTCTTGGACACATCAAAGCCTAACCTATTCACTTTTTACTTTCTGGGCACACCACAGGAACTGAACCTTAAGCACCACACCCTTTATCTCCAAGACTAGAGCTTGCAATAACTGACCTTAACAATCCAGCGAAAGAACCAAAAACATAGAGAGAGCAGGGATCTTGTTGAATGGGCCTAATCTAAAGGGCACTCAGAAAGACAGTAGCTCTAAAACACTGGGTATTCATTTGCTTGACAGAGAAAACTATAATACTTTTTTAGAATAATAAAATGGAATGTAGTCACTGTTAAAGAATGAAAACATTGTTGAATGGAAGGCATATTTTTTTTTGCTTTTTCTTTTTTCATAAAGGAAAGCATATTTCCCAAACATATGGAAGATAAGACCTCTATTCAGTTCAATAAACATTCATTAAACACTTAGTGTGTGAGGCAAAGTACACCTGTATTCTTTCCTTAAGCTGTGTTTGAAACGATCTCAAAGAGGATCTATTTTTTCTCCATCTGGTGGCCTGCATGACTCTTTGGTCTTGCATATTCTTGTGATTTTCAATGTGGTCACTAGGTTTTTATGCCCCTTTCAATACAAGGGACAGAAGTAGGAGTGGAGAGAATGCTCACTGCATAATATTCAGTAAGATCCAATGATGTGCCATAATCAAGCAGACTTCTAGCCATAAATCCAAGCAGTGTTCCACCAACGAGTGAGGAGGCCAAAGGGATGAGGCATTTCCTCCCACATACTGAATGAAGAACTCTAAGTTGTCCTATAGAGAGGGTTGTCTACAGTTTTTTGAAAGCCTTCTTTCTGAGAATTTAGAATCCAAGGATGATACTATTCACACACACACACACACACACACACACACACACACACACACAAACACACACACACATCTTGTCAAATTTCACATTTCTAGATTTAGTCCTTAATAAAAGAATTTGTTCTGTAAAACTTGAACTCAGTCAAAAGGCAATACCCAAGGACCTGGAAGACTACACGTGGCCTCAAGGCCACAGGTTCCCCACCCCTGTATCCCATTAAGATATTTTGGGATCCTGATGCCTTCCTCTAGTATATATCACCTGCAAATTTGATAAGCATGCCATCTATGTGGTCATTGATAAACACAATAAACATCATAGTGACAAGCACAGATACTTGGGACACTCAACTGGAGACCTCCTTCCAAGCTGACATCAAACAGTTAATGATTACATTTTGGTTTCCAAATAGATTACACCTTTGGCTATTCTGCATCCTTCCACTTTTTCTACTAGAATAACATGAGAATTCATTATTAGATGTTTTGCTCAAAGAAAAGGACACACACACACACACATACACACACACACACCCCTGACTTACCAGTCTATAACCCTGTCATAAAAAAGGAAATCTGTCATAAAAAAAAGAAATAAAGGGAGACTGCCATGACCTGTTTTTGACATGCCAATGAAGTGCATGGACATTTCCCTCTGTATGCAGATATGCACAGCTGACTTCCTGTCTTGTCTTCCTTGCTTTGATCACTTAGGAGTTTGTACTATGTGATTTCTCTATTCTCAATTTTGACCCTATAATTAACCAGCTCAACATTACACTGCCCTCTGCTCTCAAATTACATCCCATGCTTTACTATTCTCTAACTCTGGATTACCCCTACCATCTTCCTCCTCCATTGCCACTCATAGGCTGTTGAACAGTGCTGGTCGAAATTACATAACCATGCTGACTGGGTCCACTACACATTTTTTAATCTAATCTAAACAGAGCTCTCACTTTAGTGAATATTACCTTTTCTGTTCTCCTTAAGCCTCCCACAGTACCCTTTCCTTCATTGTCTTGACAAAGGGCTTCAATTCATACTTTTTTGAGAAAATAGAGGTAATTGAGCATGCACTCTATCTTCTCTCCTACTCTACAAATCAAGAAAAAAAATCTTGATATTATTCTCCATTACTTCCTCTTCTACTCCAGTCTTTGAAGAGGTGGTCCTTCTCTTCACCAGAGTCAAACCTTTTACTTACATCCTTCATCCCATTTTCTCCTGTGCCCTTCAACTGTCCCCCCAACCATCCCCGTCTAACTTTCAGTCTTGTGGCTCATTTCTTACTGCCTACAAATATGTCCAAGTTTTCCTCATCCTTAAAAAAACCCTTCAGTTGTGATGACTAACCTTGATAGACTTGGCTCTTCTCAGCAATACAAGGTTCAAAGACAACTCCGAAGGACTCATGATGGAGAGAGCAGTCTACATCCAAAGAAAGAACTATGGAGTCTGAATGCAGATTGAGGCAAACTGTTTGCTCTCCTTTTTGTTTTTTTTCTCTTTTGTTTTTGTTTTGTTTCTTCTTTCTCGTAATTCATTCCATTGGTCATAATTCTTCATTACAACTTGACCATTGTGTAAATAAGTTTAATGTGAAGTTATACATAGAAGATATATTGGATCCCATACTGTCTTGGGGAGGGATGGGGGGGAAGGGGTATGAAAATCTGGAACTGAAAATCATGCGGAACTGAGTGTTGTAACCTCAAAAATAAAAAAAAATCTTAATTTAAGAAAAAAACCTCCAGTTGATATTTCCAGGTATATCAACCTGCCATCATGTGTCTTCTCCCATTCAGAACTAATCTCCTAGAAAAAGCTGTCTACACTGACATTCTGTACTTCTACTTTCACTCTTCAAATAGATTTCAAAACTCATTAGCCAAGCTAAAATTAATAATGAATTCTTAATTTCCAAATTGGATAACCTTTTTTGGATCCTCATCCATACTGAGCTCTGTGCTGCATTTGACACTATAGACTATCTTCTCCCAGAAATTTTGAGAGTTCTCACCTCCCAGATTAATATTTTTGTGATGGTAAATTAGTCCATCTTTTGTCTCAATTATTACTTAGCCTTTAGTAACTAATAGGCATTGCCTCAGACAAGCTGAAGGCTAAGAAGATCTTAATTTATAAAGGCCAAGTTTATCTGCTGCATTCTGGGCCATTGTCAGTCATCTTGACTTTTGTCTTGCCACTGGACTTTGATAACTCTGGAGGTGAGAGAGAGGGGGGGTGGGGGGAGGGAGATGATTTTACACAGCTCTGTCTCACTTAAATCCAATTCATGTGCAAGTCAAGATGTCACCCTCATCATGCCATTGATCTTCTTTGAGAACCAAGGATGAACAACAAAAACAACTCTTTCTTTTCTGGATTTTCTTGATATCACCCTTTCTTGCTCTTCCTACCTGTCTGATAGCTACTGGTCAGTTTCCCTTATGAAAATATCATTCATGGAAAAGTGCCCAGTATATAATAAAAGCTTAATAAATTCTGGTTTTATTTCTTTCATTCATCATGCCTCCTAACTGAAGGTATACCCCAAGGATCTGTTCTGTGCCCTGTTCTCTTTCTTCATGACCTCATTAGCTTCCAGGGAATTAATTATCATCGCTGAGGAAAGGACTCAGATTTACATACCTAGTCCTAATCTCTCTCCTGATCTCTAGTCTCACATTAGCAGTTTCCTATCAGACATTTAAAAGTCAATGTCTAGTGGGCATCTTCAACTCAGCATAAATAGTACAGAATTCATTATTTTCCTCCCAAAGGCTATCCCTCCTCTTGCCATTGACTCACTGTTCTTGATCCCACATATAAAATAATTTCTAAATCTCATCACTTTCCCTTTCATAATTTCACTTATAATTGTACCTTTCTTTCCACTAACAGGGTTACCACCTTTGCTTAGGGTATTATCACCTCCTACCAAAATTATTTCAGTGGCTTCTTAATTGCAATGGTCTTTTTGTAATTCTACTGGAACCTCTTTAAAAATTCACTGAACATGGAGAAGACAAACCTGGGCACCTTTCAGTACTCCACGACTGGTAAAAATTCCTTTGGTATTAGGACTGATCTTTGTCTTTTTAGCTCTTTCTGTCTATGTTACTCTTCCCCCTCCTACCTTTTGGGACAAAAACCTAATGTAAATAGATTACTTCAGGTGGTTTGGTTAATGAAATACCAAAGGAGTACCTTAATTTTAAAGGTAGCTTTACCTTTATAATTATAGTCCTCTAGTATGGATCCTGAGATAATAAGATAATGGGACTTCATTGTTTTGTTTTTTGAAAAAACTAGACCCCAGCATCAATCTATTTACCAGTATCAATGATTTATCTGTATGTAAGAACAATAATACTTACCAATCTTACTGACTTATCTGGATATAATTACAATAATAGTGATGATAGTCATACTGATGAGGACAGAGGTAATGGTGATGAAGATGATGGGTATATAGTGCTTTAAAGTTGGAAAAGCACTGTACATTTATTATCTCAATTGATCATCGTAGCATCCCTGTGTTAAATTGGTGTATTATTATCCCACTTTTATAGATGAGGAAATTGAATTTGAGAGAAGTTAAGTGACTTTCCCAGGGTCATACAGCTAGTAAGTGTCTGAGGCAAGATGTGCATTCCTGTCTAATTGACTCCAGCTCCATTTCTCTATCCACTTTACCACCTAATTGCCATAACCACCCATAAGAACATATGTGAACAACTTTATGGTTATCTGCCTATTTAGATATGTACTTTATGTGAACTTGGACAACATTTGTGGCTTTAGTCTTATAGGCTTGTTACTGGAATATATGATATATATATATATATATATATATATATATATATATATATATATATATATATTTCCATTGGTAAATGGAAAAAGAAATATTGACTAATAGGTAATATTCCCAAAGTGTTTTGAGACTTTTGAGTGTAAAGTACAACCCTAAGTGCTATCACAATAATGTTTGCAATACTACTCTTTTAGTATTACTACAGATGCTAAGAGACAGTAGGACATAGTGGATAGAATCCTGAATTTGGAATCATGGAGAGCTAGATTCAAATCCCACTATGGCCCCTACTGTCAATGTAATCATGGACAAATCATGTACCATTTCTTATTTTCTGTCAACTCTATATGACAGAAGATGGTTATGATCTATATTCATAGAGGGAGAACAATAAAATCACAGGCCCTTGATGCACTGACATATCAATGTAAGCACTCACAAATAAAGAATCTAGTTTATTGTTTAATTCTCAGAAAGAAGGCTTTCAAAAGAATTGTAGAAAAGTGCCATTCCCTCCCCACTCCCCTCACCATGGGACAAGCTACACAGTTTTATGCACTGTGAATGAGGGATGGATTTAGGAAGAAATGCCCTCTTCTCTTGTCCTTTTTGAGATAGTTACAAACCTAGCTTAAGAAAAGAATGCAGGTATACTTTGGCTCACATGTTAGAGTCTTAACAGATGTTTATTAATTCGAATAGACGTTTCTTGTCTAAGTTTTAGGAATATGCTTTCTTTTATGGAAAGGAGAAAAATGAACTTAATATTCCTTTGATTCAACGGTACTTTCATTCTTTAACAGTGACTACATTCTACTTTATTATTATTCTAAATTAGTATTATAATTTTCCCAGTCAAGCAAACTACCCAACATCTTAGAGCTAGTATTTTTCACAGTGTGTCCCAACACATTCCAAAGAGTTCCAGAATCAAAATCTAAACACAAATATGTGCCTCTATACCTCATCCAATACTGAAATTCTTCCACATCTGGAGTGCAATATGGTAGTTACTATGAAAAAGACAGTAGTATTTTCTTTCTTGAAGTGTTAGCACAAAATCCAGCATGAATGAATAGAACCTGCAAAGGAAAATGTAATTATCTAAATTGAAATTTATTTTTAGAAAAACTGCCCTTGAATTTTTATTTGCGATGTAGCATTCATAATATATTACATTTCAAAGCACAGTAAGTTATACTGTAGAAGCAGTAGTTTTTCCTCCACTATTCATAAAAAGTACATTAGTTTTATATTATTTTCATTTTTTACTAATGAAAACTCAAGAGACAATTGAAGATGGTATGTCATTTTTTGGCAATCCCTAATGGAATAAAATGAGGTGGAATAATAGAATTGGAGATTTAGAAGGATTTTCATAGGTAATCTGGTTTGATTTCTCACTTACCTCTCATTTGTTACCCAGATTATCACCCCTGTGCTGGCTGTATTCTCCTCCCTTCCCTATCTCAACCCTGTGGTGAATCAGTTCAACTCTATACTCTCCACTAGTTGAACTTCTTGCTTCCTTATCCTAGCACTGATTATGCCTTGCCAAGCTCTAACCTTATATTTCTTTCACATCCATTGCCTTTGTTGTTATTTGTTCACTACTGAATAAAAGTCACAGAACCATGCAAACTGGGCCTAATACAAATTTATATTACTTAGTTTCAACTGGGCCCTCACTATCGCATCTCCTTACTCAGTTTGCTCTTGTATTTTCCACAGTGGCTATTGAAAACCTTTTCATCCCTCCTCAGGCTTTCATTGGTGTCTCCTCCCCACATCCTTTTAGCTGAATACCTTACCTCAGACCATTTGCTAAGAGCTCTCTCTTCTTCTCTCCTCCTCACCTCACACCACTCAGATATCTTTATCATCTCTTCATTCAACCATCTATCCAGAGGTGGCCTTCTTCCTTGCCAAGGCCAAGACTTCTTTTTATCCAAGGCCAACACTTCTACATGTACTATTGATTCTATTCCATCTTCCCCCAAAATATTGCCCCCCATCACTTCTCTCTCTCTCTCTCTCTCTCTCTCTCACTCTCTCTCTCTTTCTCTCTCTCTCCTGTCTCTTTGTCTCTGTCTCCCTTCCTTCCTTGCTCTGTCCCTTCCTTTCTCTCACTCCCCTTTCTCTCCTTCCCCACTTCCTCTCCTTCCCCCTCTCCCTTTCTCTCCCTCTCTCTCAGATGTCATCTCTTTCCCTCTCTCCCTATTTACAGGCCCCTTCTCTACTACCTACAAAACCAAGCTTCCTCTCCTTAAAAATCCTTGACTTGATCTTACTTTATCTAGCTGTAATCTTCTACCTCTTTTTGTCTTTGTAGCTAACTTCCTTGAAAAAACTATCTGCAATTGCTGCTTCTATGTCTTTTTCACTCACTCAACACTAAGCTTTCTGCTGGCCTTCACTCATCATTTAACTGAAAGTGCTCTTCCCAAAGTATCCAGTGATATCTTAAATACCAAATCTAATAGCCATTTTTTAATCCTCAGTCTTCTTGATCTCTCTACAATCATTGAAACTATCAATCACCTTTTCCCAAATATTTTCTCCTCTCCAGGTTTTCATAACACTACTCACTCCTGTCTCCCCCTATCTGTTTGATTTCTTCTTCGTTTTCTTCTGGATCTTCCTCCAAGTCACATTCACTAACCATGGGTGTTTCCTAATGTTTTATCCTGAGCTCTCTTCTATTTTCCATCTCTACTATTTCCCTTTGTGGTCTAATCTCTAGCCCTAACCTGTCTCCTAAGCTGCAATCTTGCACCACTTACCTCTTTGATAACTTGAATTTAATTCCCTCAATGCCTCTCAAACTCAACATGTCCAATAGGAACTTGTCTCTCCTCCCAAAACTTCTCTTCTTCCAAACTTCTGCTATTACTTTGAGGGTACTATCATTGTCCCACTCACTCAGGCTCTCTACAGTGACATAGTCAATTCTTCACTTGCATTTATTCCACATATCTACTCTGTTACCAAATTGTCATCACAAGCTTCACATCTCTCATATATTTCTCCTTCTTTCTACTCACCAATGCAGACCATTATCATCTCATACCTGAATTATAATAATTCTGGTTGTTTTAACTCCCAAAACTTTTCACCACTTCAACCCCCCCCCACTTAGCTGCCAAAGTGATTTTCTGATAGCCAAGGCTGCTCTATGTCACACTCATTCCAGTGTTTGCCTGTTACCATAAGGATCAAACAGAAAATCTTCTGTCACCTAAATCCATTCACAACTTGACTCCTTCCTATCTTTCCAGTATTCTTACACTTTCCTTCCTCCCATGAGCTCCATGATCTAGGAAAACAGATCTTACATTGCATCACTTGACTCCCTGCTTTTTCACTGACTGTTACCTATACCTGGAATATTCTCCGTCTTCCCTTCTGATTCCTGGTTTCCTCAGCTTTCTTAAAGACTCAGCTAAAATGATATATTTTACAGGAAGTCTCTCCTATACTCCCTCTCCCATTGCTAGTGCCTGCCCTGTTCAGATACATCGCATTTACACTGTTTATATTTTGTATTTACATTTTTTTACTTGCGCATTTACTCCATCATTTGAAAAACCCTTGAGTGCTAGGCCCCATGCCTTTCTTTGTATCCTTTGTCCTTAGCACAGTACCAGGCACAATAAATGCTTGTTAAACAGGCAATGAAAGAGTTCTTTCCATATCATCTTTAATATATTCTCATCCAATCTGTGCTTGAATATATCCAGTGATGTGCTCAATACTTTAGATGGTAATCTTCCGGGGAAATAATATTGTACAAGTCAGGACCATGTGAACTGTGTCAAACATCTAGATGCATTCCTTCAGTGTGAAACAAATTACTGAATTGGCGCTCTGGCAATGGCTGTCCAGGCAGCTTTGATCTTTCTGTTAATTTCATTGTCGTTCAACTTATATTTCTCTATCTTGTTTGTGGGGATATCTGTTAGCAGCTTGCTTACTTAGCAATCCTTACCAAAGTTTTACAATCCTGACTCTAGCTGTTTAGAATGGAGGGAGCCATAATAACTCTTCCTCTTGCCTACTCAATTTCAACCAGAATAATGCGTCTTGGAGCATGTGACTCAATCAATTAGATGACTGGATTAAAGCAGTGACAATCTTCTTTTTTTTTAACATGACTGGCTCTTCTTGAGTAAGAACTAAATTTTCCCTTAAAATGTCCAGTTCCAGAAGTAGTAAGTAACATGGCAAGAGAGATCAGTTTGGACTGGGTTGTAGATTAGGAGCTCCTCTTGATTATATATTGGTTTGGACTTGAGAAGTCTAATCATGTGTAGGATAATTGCTGTATATGTATTTTCTCTAAATTTTAGTAGAGGATTTTGCAGTATCTTTCATACTAATCTTGTGAATAAGATGTAGAGATGTGAAATAGTCTATTGTACTATTGGATGAATCTGGAAAAGGCTAGAACCATAGCGTAGTCTTTGATATTAATTTGAAAGGAGGTGACTTATGCAGAATGCCATGGATCTGTGCTTGTCCCTGAGCTACCTAATTTTTTTTTGGTCAATGGCTTGGATAAAAATATGTAGAATGCTTATCTAATTCACAGATGATATAAATCTTGGCCAGGTTCCAAAAAGGTATTACCAGTCTAGAAAATTGGGTTCAACCCAATAAAGGGAAATTTAATAAGGAAAATAAAAGAAAAATTACTCAGATCCAAAAGTTTAACTTTATAATTATTTTTTTGAATCAATATTCTCAAGTATATTGATCTATACTTACCTTTCTTTGTTTCATCTTCCCTTGGTTTAAGTATCAGGCCAATATTTGTTTCATAAAAGGAATTTGGTAGAGCATTTCAACAATTTTTGAAAATAATTTGTGAGAAATGACTAATATGAAAATATTTTTACATGATTCACATGTATAACCTATATCAGATTGCCTACAATATCAGGGAAGGGGATGGGGAAGAAGGGACAGAGAGAATTTAAAACTCAAAACTTTAAGAAAATGTTAAAAATCATTTTATGTATAATTTGGGAAAATAAAATATTATTTTAAAAAAGGGGGAAAGAAAATAATTTTTGAGACATAGGTACTATTTTTCTTTAAAAGTTTCATAGCCTTTTCCCCATAAATCCATCTGGACTAGGAAATAGTCTATCATTACTAGTTCCCTTACAACAATTACTGTTTCTACTAAAATCTGATGTTCTGTTAGTTTGGATGTTTTGTACTGTTAAAGATAATTCTATGAACTTTAAAGCCAACAAAACTGAGAATACATTAAGAAATAGAGAACAATCTGGTCCAGATCAATTAATCTTTTTTATTCTCACTTTTGTTGGCCAATAAATGTCCGGAAATTAATTTTACATGTACAAATTGAGGAAGGCCGTGTAGGATGACAATTTATCTAAAAATGGACTGCAATTGTAAATAAGAGTCAACATTACAATATAGCAGCCCCAAAGCTAATATATCATGCACATCCCTAGGAGAAACATGGTATAAAGAATGAAGGTAGTGATTAGAGTAGTATTCTCTGGTCTGGTCAGACCATGTTTGTACTAGCGTTGAAGGGGTGCTTGGGTGCCTATGCCTGAACCCCAATTCCAAAATCAGATCCAGATCTAAAATCACATCTCTCTCTAGCTTCAAAACATTTTACCCCATGCAGTTTCTCTCTAGCTAAAGGGCAGCGTGCCCCAGCTTATCTCTGCTCCTTCCTCACTAAGCAGCTATACCTATCTATAGATTGATTCCTGGATGCTCATAATTGACTGTACACTGAGTAATGACCATATTTGCTACTTACTGACCTTTCTAATATGTATCCTACACATAGTATTTTGTCTAACAGGACATTAGATAACAAGCTACATAGAGATTGCTTGTTAGCCATGACCGCTAGTTAAATTAGTGAGGTTTCAGAGTCAAAACCACACCCCCTAGTAACCCCCCTTGGGCTATTTCCCAGTGAACTCTGGGTAATACACCTGTGCAGTAGATACTAAAAATGCATGTTGTTTTGAGATCTGACCACCCATTAATCACTCCCTAATGCCACCCCAAAACACCTAATTGACATGTTTCACCTTGAAATCTTGTATTTAAGCTATCCCTGCACCCCTGTAAGGTTGCAGGTTTCCTAAGAACTCTTGCCCGCTGAAAAGGGTAATAAATCTTTGCCAAGTTGACTTAGAGAATGCTTGAGATTGTGAATTTATTCCAGAAGGCCCCAGCCCTCTCCAGTAGTCGGGTCCTTGAGGGGCACTGCCCCTCAACTGGGAAGGTCAGTCCTGGGAATTTTATTTTTGGGATCCCTGAATCCTTGGGTTTTTAACCCCTCAACAGTGTCATTAATCCTAGGAACTACATTTTAGGAAGAAAATTGATAAGCTAGAGACACCCAGAAGAAGACCTCTAAGGCAGTGAAGAAATTAAATAAAATGTCGTATATGGATGACATGAAGGAATTATAGATGTTTAACCTGAACAAGAGTCTTATAGCCAATATGATAGTTATCTTCAAGTATGTAAAGGGAGGTCATATGGAAAAGGTATTTGACTTGTCCTTTTTGGTCCTAGAAAATAGAGCTAATGATTTTTAAAAATATTTTGAGACTCATTCTCCCTGTCTTAATTATGCTGGAAGTATAGCATCCATTCAAAAGCCTCATCCCACTCCTGATCAGCAAGGAAGCTGTGGCCTGTTCCATTCTTGCCTGGGCAAGTTCATCTCTTCCTAGGTAGCCTGTTGGCTCCTTGCTCTCAGGGGCTAACTATACTGGTGTCACACAATGCATATATCTAATGCTGTTGCTCAAAATGCTCATGCTCAAGTAATCAACCAGTCTCAGCGTCTCTGGCATCAAGAATTACCTGTGTGCACCAAAGTACTGGGCAGAATGAGGGACATATGCTGGAAGCTAGGAAGTAACAAATAAGCTTTATATAATGAACCAAAGCTATCCCAAAGTGAAAGGGCTATCTCAGTAGGCAATAGACTCTGTCTCAGTTTAGAAATAGGCAAGTCTTCTCTAAATAAAATTCAGGTCTATGAAGTACTTTCTGAGAAATTGAACTATCCCCACATTGTTTCATTTGTACCTAATTGTGAATGCCCACCATATAACATATGTCAATCTTCAATGTCTCTGGGCCTATGATGGACCTCAGGAGAGGCAAAATGGTCTGCTATAATTGGCCTTGTTTTGCCTTGAAATCAACTCCCTTGGTTAGTACCTTGTGCACATGTCCCATATGCACCTAAGATGCTGTGGGGAAAAAGAGTGTTATCTGATAGATGGTGAGGTTTGGATTAAGTAAGTCTGCCAAGATATTATTCATAACATTGGCTAAGCAAAGGAGTTTTTACTGATGTTCAGTTACCATTACTGAATGTGGAAAGCAGTACTTCTCATGACTGTTCCAAATAAGTAACATCTTTTATGTCCTTCCAAATATTAGAGATTTTACATTCCTCAGTGTACAATGAGGTGAAGGGAATATCAAATCATCTTTAGGTCCCTTTCTTTTATGCAAAGAATAGATCTCTTCTACCTCTCTAACTCTGTCCTGGAAATATTAAGTGATACATAATATTCTTTTTAATTTAAGGGCAAAATTACATTCACATAGGGTGAAGTGCAAAGAAAGAAGTCTAGGAACAAATCTGATTGATAATGATGATTCCACTATTTTCTAATTGGCATAGCTCCTATATGTTGTTATACTTGGAAAATAGTTGGAAGGTATACTCGAATGTCTCTTTGCCAATACGACCAATAACCAGAGGGTTAGTGACAGCTGAATCTGTATTTCACATAGGTCATTTAGGAAGGCTCAGATTCCAAATGTCCCTTTTGATTGATTTTATCTCCACAAATTGGACAATCACAATACCATGTTGGTCAAGACCGTCTTGAAAATCCTCATAGAGAACATCAAAGATATCATATTTCCTCATGTACTAGACCTTCCATAGGAAGCTTCCACAATGGTGACTACAAACAACACATATCCTGTTTGGAAAATAGGGATTTATCATGCCCCAGCCACAGCCTTTGTTATGTAATTCCCCTATAACTTCAAAGTCCCAAAGGACTCTTCCCTCTTTGTGGCCCTCATCCAGCCAGAGTAGCACCACTTAAAGTATGTCATGTCTAAGATTGGAGGACAAGTGGGAATGTTAGAAAAAAAGACAGATGTTCTATGGGATTTGAAGTGACAAAGCATCTCCATACCTTCCTTGTCCTTTCAATTTTCTGTTCTTTCAGATATGCTCATTTATCACTGGAGTCTCCTAGCCGCCCTTGCCCAGGCTATTTACTTCATTGAAAATGGTTCCCATGCTGGGTACAATATAACCTGACCTATGTCCATGAGAAAAATCCCCAGCTGTACACAACTATATACGATCTCTTTCTAATAATAATGCGATGTGGAGTATAGCATTTGCTATATGTCCTCTCTCCAGCACTACACAAAAGTATATCTCTATATTCAGCTCTCTTTACTAGGTTGGACTGTCATATAAATAAGATCCTTCAGGGCCAAAGGGATGAAACATTCAACAGGCTCAGCACTTTATTCAGCTCTCTTCTAAAAATGTCATGTAAGACCAATAATTCTTAGCTCCAAACACAAAATTATTGCTGGATATCAGTTATTTAATCAAATAGTTTATCACCACACTGATGAAACCCCAGAATGGTAACCACTAAGTCTTGACACCTATGTGGGTACTCAAACATGTCTAGGAAGACTACCTTCAAGTCTCCATAACAAGCCATTGGAGGCTTGTGTTTCTCTCCTTAGGGAGCTAACTGCCAGATTCTCAGGTGCCTGAATTACAAAGAACACTTTTGTCCGGAATGAGTCAAACGTATCCTTCCCTTCATTCAAGATGCAGCTCAATTTTTAACTTCTCCATAAACCCCAAATGCTAGTACCCTCCCTCCGATGCTACCTTGTAATTACTAACTTTTATTTATTTGTATTAATTTTCTTTATATTTGTGCTATATATATTTGTTTGTTTTTTAAATTAAATTAATGTATTTATTTTTAGTTTTCAAGATTCAGTTCCACAAGGTTTTGAATTTTAAATTTTCTCCTCCTCCCTCCCCTCCCTTCTCCCCAAGATGGCCTGCAATCCGATACAGGCTCTACATATACATTCATATTAAACATATTTTCACATCAGTCATGTTGTAAAGAGGAATTAGAACCAATGAGATGAACCATTAGAAAGAAGAAACGACGGGGGGGGGGCGGCGGAGAGAGAGCGAATAGTATGCTCTGATCTTCATTCAGACTCCATAGTTCTTTCTTTAGATGTGCATAGCATTTTCCATCATGAGCCCTTTGGAGCTGCCTTAGAACCTTGCATTGCTGAGAAGAGCTGGGTCTATCAAAATTAGTCATTGCACAATGTGGCTATAACTGTGTACAATATTCCCGTGCTTCTGCTCCCCTCACTCAGCATCAGTTCATATAAGTCTTTCCAGGCTTTTCTGAAGTCCACCTGTTTATCATTGCTTATAGAACAATAATATTCTGTTACATTTATATGCCATTCCCCAATTGAAAAGCATCCCCTCAATTTCCAATTCTTTGCCACAACAAAAAGAACTGCTGTAAATATTTTTCCTATTTGCTTGATCTCTTTGGGATATAGCTGTAGAAGTGGTATTGCTGGGTCAAAGGGTATGCAAATCTTTATAGCCCTTTGGGCATAGTTCCAAATTGTTCTCTAAAATGGTTGGATCAGTTCACAACCCCACCAATAAAGCATTAGTGTTCCAATTTTCCCACATCTTCTCCAGCATTTATCAATTTTCTGTTTTGTAATTTTAGCCAATCTGATAGGTGTGATGTGGCACCTGACATGAGAGTTGTTTTGATTTGCATTTCTCTAATCAATAGTGATTTAGAGCAGTTTTTCATATGACTATAGATAGTTTTAATTTCTTCATGTGCTGTATATAATTATACATGTACTTATTACAGCCTAAGTTCCTTGTAAGTGGAGATTGTTTTATTTATTGAATTTGTATCCTCAGTGCCTAGAATGGACCTAGCACATAGAAGGCATTTAGTAAATACTTACGGACCATCTGATAGATTGAAATTTAGAAAACTGTTTGGTGAAAGTCTAACTTGCATTGCCCTCACAATGGTCCAAACTTTCTCCCAAGAGACAATGCATATTGTTGGAAATACAATGGTGAATTATATTCCAAAAGGAAAGAGAAGTCACTGATATGTTTTTGAACAGGGGTATGACAAGATTGGAGCTGAATATCTGTTTGCATTACAGAGAAGAATAAATAAGATAGCAAATAAAATAGGAGCAATTTAGTACTTTGGGACCTTTACATACACTGTTTTCTGAACATCAGTTTCTTTCATAAGGCAAGTCTTTGTTGGACCCCATCCAAAGAGATTCAATGACTAGTGTACCAAAAGGACTTCATTATAAAAGAAGTGTTACCTGTAAAGTGGTTCTTAGCAGACTCCAGGGATAGAATTAAAGCATGGCTCCAGGGCATTTCCAAAGTACCAGGAAAATGCAAAAATAGAAAGTAGTGTTCATTGGTTTTTGGATTTATGTAATAATGCCTCTCCTCTAAGAAGCAAGAAAAGGCTTCCATACTATAGGGCCAAATGAAGTTCAATATTCTATTTACTGCCTTGATTAGGTAACTAAATATTACTATGACATAAAAGTTAAGATATTGAATTTCCAACATATAGGAAAGGCATTTTATTTTCATTACTTTCCAAGCAGTTTTTTTTTAGTTAAGTAGGCTCAGGCTGGACTACTTAGGTCTTCTCCAGTCTAATCTGTAATTCTGCCATTCCCCATGCACTGATTCAGGTTAAGCCCTATGCCTGATACTGCCTGCTCATCTTCTTATATTGAAATCCTTAGAAATTGAGGCCAAGGTTGAGTGCTCCCTCTTCTTTGGAGCCTTCATAGAATCACTGAATATGTGTATTCAAAGGGACCTCAGTGACTCTAGAATTATCTTCTCCCTCTTCTTGGAAGCTATGCTTTAAAAAAATTCAGCTAAAGATTACATTAGTGGTTTGTTTATTCTTGTTGTTATAGTTTGTTTGTTTATTTGTTTCAGCTGGAACATCAAACTGCTGACTCTAATAGTACATGCAGTCCACTAAAATCCCTGATCCTTTTCAGAACAACTACTGCCTGTCCAAGCTTCCCTCATCTTACACTTGTGAAATTTATTTTTATACCCAAGTGTAATTCAACATATACTGCTGTTGAATTTCACGGTATTTGATTCAGCCCAATGCTCTAGCCCGCCAAGGTCCTTTGGACCGCTGCTTTCATCATCCAGTGGGTTATCTATTCCTTCAAGTTTTGTGACATGTGCAGTTTTAATCATCATGCTCTCTATACCTTTATTCAAAGTATTGAGAGAAATATTAAATAGTACAGGGCCAAGCACAGATCCCTCAGGATTAGGGACCTTCTGCCATATTGTCACTGAACCATTAACAACTATTCTGTATTTTTGGCTTCCCTACAAGTTCCGAATGTCTATATTTGCATTCTTATCTAGTCCTTATCAATATATTTTGTCTAAAACAATAGTATGAGATACTTTAACAAAAGCCATAGTATCCCCAGTGCTTAGCACAGGACTTCAAACATAGTCAATGGGAGTTAAATTGATTTTCATTCTTTCATTCACTAAAATCATAATCATAACATTTCCCTCATTTTCTAGTTTAGTAATCCTGTCAAAACAGGAAGAGTTTAGATCGTCTGGCATGACTTGTACTTGATGAAGCCATGCCTAACTCTTTGTAATTGTTGCTTCTCATTCTAGTGACTTCTTCAAGGTATCAGAATCAACCTCACTGACTTAGAACTTAGAACTCCATAGGTTCAGTTTTTCCCCCTTTTCAGAAAGGGAATGTCATTTTTCCTTATACAATCTTGAGGTACCTTTCCCATTTTCTGTTAACTTTCAATATCACATACAGTGGCTCTAGTCATCACCTCCAAGTGTTTTCCAAATTAAAAAAAAATGTCTCTCTCTCTCTTCAAAGTTCTTTGTGCCTAATATAAGAAACAGATTCCTAATAATTTGCAGTTTTACCAATAATTTTACCTAATAATTTGCAAATTTACCAATGCACAGGATGGACTGCCTTGCCAAACATTATGTCACTCTTCACTTGAACTGGACTTGTGAGTGATATAATAGAAAAGATTCTTGTTGTGTTTGGCCACTGATATTCTGTGAGTCTGTGAATTTCTATTAGTTCATTATCTCATCCTAAAAAGAATGCTTCTAGGCAGTGTGACATTGTGGATGGATGGAGTTCTGAGCCCTTAGGAGTCAGGGCAGATGGATTTCAAAATGAACCTCTGACAATTACTAGCTATATGACTGTAGCAACAATCTGGCTAGCAGCTGTTGTGGGGGTGAAAGACCAACACAAGCCCAACAACAAGAACGCTACCAGCACACTGCAAAAGCACAGGTTCTTTTGATCTGCTTAACTAAGGAAAGCAACGTTAAGTGATTGACGAGTTTACTTTAATTCAGTATACAAATATCATTCACTTAGTTCAGGAGAAAAAAACCAGCACCCTGAACTTTAGAGCAAAATACAAAGTACAAACATCGACAGACAGACCTTGTCTGATTCAAATCTCAATACATAGTTACCAGAGTTTAACAAAGTCTCAGCATCCAGGTTACAAGCTGGAGGGCTCTTAGCTACAGCTGCCCGGAGTTTCCGCATCAGCACTACCACGAGTGAGAGCCCTAAACAAATTACAAACATCGACAGACAGACCAAATACAGATTCATAGCTACAAACATCTAGGTTCAGCCCGGGAGCTCATAACGAGGGCTGGCCCAGAGTCACTTGTGCCACCACTGCTGTGGGTAAGAGGTCCAAAAAAAGAGAAATCCAATCCCTGATTTTATATCTTTTTCAGGGTTAATCACATGTGTGACTCACCCACGTGACTAGAATTGTCACAAAGAGGCGACTTGAACCCATGTGGTCTAAAAGCCTTTGATGTCCCAAACATGTCACTCAAACTCATGTGTAAACTAGGCCCTCCCCTGAGGCAAAGAGGCACCAAGGACACCCAAATCTAATCAAGGAAACAAAGGCCAAACTCTTCAAGGGGACTTGGTTGAACTAAGTGCTAAGAGCCCATTTTGCTTACCAACACAATGACTGTGGTGAGGCCTACGTGCTTCAAGGGATACCCCTCACACGTAGCAAGAGGGTGTCATTGTGTAGCTTGAAGGGAGGAAGAATAGGCATATCTAGCCTCTTTTCTTCCACTTTACTCAAGGGGACACTTTAATGCCAGAAAGGGAAGAAAATGGTTGGGACTACCCCTGCTCTTTTCAGAGAGAGGGGTAACAGGATAGAATTACAGACAAATCATAAGAAAACAATGATCAGAGAAAATATACTTGTGAAAATATATAATAGACAATACCAAGTAAAGGAGCTCTCTGGGAGCAAGGTAACTCAGTTCAACTGAGAGAAAGTCCTAGATTTCACCTACAGTAAAGTTCCTCCAAGTCTATTGTAGGAAGTTGGGCATAGGGATGTGGCAGAAGCTGCTAGCTCCTGTCATGTCTTCCCAGTCTTTTCCTTCAGCAACCTGAAATGAGATTGGCCTTGTCCATCTTCCCTCCTAAAGCTGGAAGCCAGAAGCTCCCAAAGTGACTGGAGAGCCCAAAGTGACTCAATGACCTAAAGACAACTATATAGTTCTCTTCTCTCCCAATCTCTCCAAACTCTTCCCTGCCCCTCATGAATGTCAAAGCATTTACCTCCACCAATGAGGAGAAAGTCCTTTACTATCTGGCTTTGGGACTGAGGTTACATTTCTCTCCTGGGCTGAAACTCTTTGCAGTCTTTTGAAAAGATCATCTGGGCAAGTCCAAAACCTGTAAATATAGAGTATAAACCCAAGAGTCAGCACTTAAAAGGAACAAGGGTGATTTACCTGATATCCCAGGTAATCAACCTTTGATACCATTGAAACAGAAATATAATTTACACAACCACGAGGAAGTCACCAAACTTCTATTTGCTCCAGCTGTGTCTCTAGGATGTATCTGCTAAAGCCATAAACAGGTAGATCTTTGTGGATAAAAGAAGTTTCCTATCTTGGTGAAATCAGTTTTCTTGTATTTCATACTAATAGAACCTTTTTACTTAACTCTGAAAAATGGGGCCTCATTTGTATAAAATCAGTTACACAAATGGGTTTTCTAGGTCTTTTAGCCTACCTTTATTTAAGCAATATGGTGTCACCTAGACCCAAGTCTAATGTTCTTTACAGAGTCCACTTGGGGGCAGTGCCCTACACAGCCAAAAAAACTGCCAATGTGTAATGGCAAGCCAGGTGGGACTTTTTGCTGCTTTTTGTTTTGGAGTGCTTCTCACCATTAAGGCTTCTTGCCACTTCTCACCACAATCAAGAGTCTTTGATTGAATCAGGAGTCTTTGATAAACTGCTTAAGTCACAGAAAGGCCCTCTGATCCTGAAGAAGTGTGTATATACTCTGAGGTTAGCATTTTGCTTGAGGGCTCACTCATCAGAAGAATGTTCCTGTGACTTGGCCAGACAAAACTCTGGGTAGCTGTTAAGGACATCCCCTGGCTTTGAAAACCCAAATTTTAGTGCTTCTCTCTCTCTGGTAACTGTGTATGTATTGCTATGGTCAGACAGGTAGAAGCCTGTCTATTGATTGGTGTTTATTTGTTTGTTTATATAATTTCTGCTTGTAATTTCTATTTGTTTTCTCTGAAGTTCAGGGTGCTGGCTTTTCCCCCTGAACTAAGTGAATGCTATCTGTTTGTTTAATTAAAGTAAGATTGTTAACCCCTTAAAGTTGCTTTCCTTAGAAAAGCAGATCAAGGAACCTGTGCTAGCAGCCCTCCTGTGTGCTGGTGTTATTGGCCTTACACAGCCACAGTAGCTACAAGTAACATTGTTATAACACAATGGACTCACTCTTAGGAGAAACATCCAGCCTAGTGTTCACTAGTATTCAAAGTAATCAGAAATTATTCTTCTCTCAGGTGGAACCTGAGGCTCTGTTTCACTCTGGGAGGGTCTCTCCTCCCAGTAAATATCCTGAAGTGCTGCCAGAATCCCACAAGCTTTAAGGAGGATATTAGGACATAAAGCCTACTAGCTCCTCTTTACCTCTTAGTTTTCATTAAAGGGAGTATATTTCCACGGGGTAATTAGATCAGCAGAACCTCTTATTACAAGTGCATTATAATAATCCTAATTCACATTTACATAAAATTTTAAGGTTTTCAAAGTATTCTCCTTCAAATTAGATGACTATTTGACTTGGAAAAAGGAGTAAATGAAATTTTGGAGCTACTTATTTGCTTTCAATTCTAACCTCTGAAAGCATAGAAATCAGGCAATGCAATCCCTTATAAATATTATTATTACTTGGAATGGATGAATTATTCAAAAATCACATTTAAAATATTTGCTAAGTAGGTAAAGCTATAAAATAATGGAATTGTTGGTGTATATGCATATATATGTGCATATATGTCATAAGCATGCATGCATGTATGTATTTATCCATGCATAAATGCAGAGAAAGGTTTATAAAGTTCGAGGTAGGTGCTGAAATGTGTCTCAGGAAAGAGTCACAGATCAAGAAAGCTTCTTTTTCAAGGATTTTAGAGAAGGGAATATTTCCATGACAACAGAGTACTTAGTTATTCTAATTGAGGAAGAAACAAAGCACCCCAAAACTCAGAAAATATGTTGCAGACTCACAGAATACATTCTTAACTAAACCAGGAATATTGATGTTGCACTAGGAAAGTGAAAAATCCATCAGCAGGTTTTATTTAATATCACTATAATATAAATGACAGAATTTTAAAGGGTTCTCTGGACCTTTTCAGATGAAATACATTTCTTCTAGATTTGTTTGAAGTCATATTTGTGCATAATAGTGGAATCTTACAAAACAAGCCTTTTTATTGTTTACAAAAGTTAGAATAAAATTTTGTTATAAATAGAAACCTCATAAAAGGTCTGGTTTACCAAAGGTATAGTTTTAAAATCCTTTTAAAATAATAAAAAGAATAATTAAAAATAAACCTTTAGACTGTTAGATATATTTTCAATGGGATTTCCTTGTTGTGATGCCTCTACCTGTGGGGCAGGGGAGCATGGTGGAAAGAGCAATGGACCTGGAGTCGGGAATCATGGAGCTATCAGAATTTGAAGGGACCTCAGAGGCTGTCCACTCCAACCTTACAACATGGCCAATAAGTGGCCATCCTGCTTTTGCCTGAAGACCTCGAGTCAAGGCAAATTCATTACTTCCTCAGGCAGCTCATTCAATTTCAAGGAAGCTCAAATTATCAGGAAGTCTTTCCACAACATCAAACCTAGACTTTTCTCTTTGCAACTCTCAACCTTTGTTCCTAGTTATGTCCTAGAAAAACAAATCTAATCACTCCTTAACTTGACAGCCATTTAAATATTCTGGCAACCATCATATCTCCTATAAGTCTTTTTTCTTTCAATCTAAACATCACTAGTTTCTTCAAATAATTCTTATATGGCATGATCTTTGAGCCTTTCATTATTCTCCAAATTCTCCAACTTATCAGTACCCTTCCTAAGATTTTGAATTTACAACTATCTAAAATATTGCAGCTATGGTATAACAAAGGTTAGCCATAATGGGACTATCAGGCATCCAGATCCCTCTCATTCATGTCAGCGTTTACATTAGGCTTTTGTTTGTTTTACTTTTTTTGCTACCTTTTCATACTATTGACTTATATTAAGCTTAACATTTGTGAAAACCCCAGTCACATCATCCTAGTTTTGAACTTGCAGCAAGACTTCACATTTATATTGATTTAATTGCATGTTTTTGGATCTGGTCCATGTTTCTAGACTGTAAATACTATCCCCTTTACTCTATTATCCAGTGTGTTAATGTGTCTCAGACATTTTCCTTCACAGCTTTGTGTCTGCAGATTTGGTAAGCCTTTATTCCAATCACTAAGAAAAATATTAAATAACATAGGGATATAGATCCCTGGGGCACTCTACTAGAGACATCCTTTTAAGTTACAGCAAACTGCTAATGAATATACCATTAGTCTATTAAATCAATCCATCTGGAAAACATCCAACAGCACTATATTCTGTCCCACATTACTCCATTTTATGCAGAATACTAGGAGAGATAGTGTTGAATACCTGTGTTTATGTATATGCATGTATATATATATATATACACACACATATATACATCTCTGTATATATCTGTGTATATACGTGTGTATATACACACATATACATATACATGTATACATACATATATCTATGTGTGTGTGTGTGTGACTGTGTGTGTGTGTATATATAATGACATTGCCCTAATCCATCAATCTAGTTATCTTGTCAAAGTTAAAATAAGGTCAGTCTGATGAAGCCATTTTTTATATATCTACTGCATCTTTTCCTATGTTCAGTAATCATACCTTTAATAACATATTTGAGAATGTTATCAGGAGTTAAAGTTAATCTCACTAGCTTATAGTTTTCAGAATTCTCATCTCCAATTTGAAGGCCCATTATGTGTAAGAAGGTTATATATTTATTCTTTTCAGTCTCACAGAGTAAATGTAGGATAAAACGAAAATAGACTCATAATTAGTGTGGTCTGAAAAAGAATTGGACTGTCTTGGAAGGCAGCAGTTCCCTGTTACTAGAGGGAGAAGCAGCATGACCACTTGTTGAGGATGTTACAGAGAGGTTCTATGCATTGGGTCTCACAATAGACTGGGTGGCTTTTAATCACAGAATCACAGTCTGTGACTCTATGATGCTTACTAATGTGTATTCAAGGTTGCTTCAATGTAGTCCAAGGCAAAGCAAGTAGGCCAAAATTAGTGACTTCAGAGGAAATTAAATTGGGGGGAAAGGGAAGCAGGATAAAGGTTTCTTCATTCTGGTAGCTATTGCTACCTGGTGATTTGTAACACTGCAATGACCATTCTCAAGGTAATGGACTTCATTACAGACTTTTAGGCCATTGACCCAAAAATCCCCTTCCCAGTTCTGTTGAAAAGAATTTCTCATGACACTTACCTAAATCTTGAAACTGAGCAAGTTGCAAGATAATTAATGGCCACTGATTAATTTATTGATCGCAAGTACTTTTTTTCCCCTTTTAAAAATAAAAGTGAAAATTTGCGGTAATACATCTCCACAATGTTCTGAAGAGATCATATTGGATTGCATTTGGAAAACTGAGAGACCTTTCAACTCTTCCAGAGTGATCCCTGCATCAAAGCCCATCTTTTTTCATATCAATATTCACCCAATGATGTTTTTTGACTGCAAAGCATGGAACACAATGGTCTCAGCAAGAATGGTTATGGTGAGTATGAGTAAGCTCTAGCACATTACCAATAATTACTTTTGAATGAGAAGTGATGTAAAAGACATTATTAAAACTTCTTAAAATCAATTAATCACATATGAATGGAAAAGCAGGTAGGCCAGTCACATATAAATAGTGAGAGATAATGGTTTTATGGTCCACATGTTGCACTGGTATCCATGAAATACTAAAAAAAGTTATTTGACGTATTCCATAGATCCTCAATGGAGATTTTATCCAGGGTAATGACCAAAGAACTCAAAGAATGAGGAGGCATGACTAATTTGCAATCTGTACTTGGGGAGAGAATATCCTCTTAATGATCAGAACACAGAAACAAAAGAGTGCAACATACAATAATGTAATAATAACCGTATATTACATAATTTGCGAGAAAGGAGGGAGGATGCGACCTACGATTCCATTTGTATAGGAAACTGTCCCTACCAGTATAGCCTGGCAATTGTGCTACAAATGCCAGTTTTAGAAAGTTCTCAAAAGAATTTAGAGGTTTAAAGCTCTTTCCCAGGCCCACACAGGCAGCATGTCAAAGATAGAAAATAGAGCCCATAACTTCAAGGTCTGCTCTCTATCTACTACACTGAATAGCTTTATGCACTCAACTTAGTTAAAATGATTGTTTCACACTTGTGGGGAAGTCTCAATGCAAGTTACTATGATAATTATAGGCTTTATTGCAAAGCCAAGGGAATCAACAGATCAAATATCAAGCACTTACTATGTGCCAAGCACTGTGCTAAGTGCCAGAGGATGGAGAGAAAGGAAGAAGGAAAGAAAGAAAGAAAGAAAGAAAGAAAGAAAGAAAGAAAGAAAGAAAGAAAGAAAGAAACAAAGAAACAAAGAAAGAAAGAAAGAAAGAAAGAAAGAAAGAAAGAAAGAAAGAAAGTAAGAAAGGAAGGAAGAAAGAACCAAACAAACAAACAAACAAATAGTCCCTGTTCTCAAAGAGCTCATAGTCTTAAGGAGAGGAAAGATTTTATTTCTCAAGGGGCTTTCTTTTTTAAATTAAATTTTCTTTTTAATGGTGAACATTAAATCCTAAAACATATAAACATTTCAATATTCAAAAAGAATGAATTTTGTATAAGGAATAAGGAACTTTGGTTATATAGATTTTTAAAATGTATATGTAGGGGCGGAGCCAAGACGGCAGCTGGAAAGCAGGGACTAGTCCAGCCAAGTCCCTCCAAAAACATATAAAAAATGGCTCTGAATCAAGTCTAGAACTGAAGAACCCACAAAACAGCAGAGGGAAGCAGGGCTCCATCCCAGGACAGCCTGGATGGTTGCTGGGTGAGGTCTTTCGCACATGGAGCTGGGAGCAGAGCAGAGCCCTGTGTGGGCTGAACGGACAAACCAGACCAGGAGCCAGACAGAGTGGGCCCTAGCACCCTGAATCAGTGAGTTGTGGCAGCTGACAGACTTCTCAACCCACAAACACCAAAGACAACAGAGAAGAACTGCTGAACGCACAAAATAGCGGAAGGAAGCAGGGCTCTAGCCCAGGACAGCCTGGATGGTCTCTGAGTAAGGTCTATCCCCCACGGAGCTGGGAGCAGAGTGAAGCGGAGCAGAGCAGAGCCCAGCGTGGGCGGCGCGGACCATCCAGACCAGGAGCCGGGCAGAGTGTGCCCTAGCGCCCTGAATCAGTGAGTTGCAGCAGTTACCAGACTTCTCAACCCACAAACATCAAAGACAACAGAGAAGGTTAGTGGGAAAAACTGCTGGGGACAAGGGGATAGAGTTTGCAGTTCAGCCACCACCCTGGGGGCAGAGGAGGTGGGGCAGCTACAGAAGTACAGCTGCAGTTGCTTCTGGCTCCAGGCCCACCTGGTGGGAGGAATTAAGTGGCAGATCAGAACAGGAGTGAAGAGCCTGCTGAAGATCTAAGTGCAGTCCAGGTTTGGGGTTCTTGGGGAAGGAAGAGTGCTGATGTGGCCGAGCTGGCACATCCCCCCAAGCTTGGAACATAGAACTCTTTTACTCTATAAGCAGCCATACCTTGCTGAAAAACTCAAGGGTCAAGTAAGTTGGCTGGGAACATGGCCAGGCAGCGAAAACACACCCAGATTCAGTCTCAGACTTTGGAATCTTTCTTTGGTGACAAAGAAGACCAAAACATACAGCCAGAAGAAGTCAACAAAGTCAAAGAGCCTACAACAAAAGCCTCCAAGAAAAACATGAACTGGTCTCAGGCCATGGAAGAGCTCAAAAAGGATTTGGAAAAGCAAGTTAGAGAAGTAGAGGAAAAATTGGGAAGAGAAATGAGAAGGATGAGAGAAAACCATGAAAAACAAGTCAAGGACTTGCTAAAGGAGACCCAAAAAATACTGAAAAATACACTGAAGAAAACAACACCTTAAAAAATAGACTAACTCAAATGGCAAAAGAGCTCCAAAAAGCCAATGAGGAGAAGAATGCCTTGAAAGGCAGAATTAGCCAAATGGAAAAGGATGTCCAAAAGACCCCTGAAGAAAATACTACCTTAAAAATTAGATTGGAGCAAGAGGAAGCTAGTGACTTGATGAGAAATCAAGATATTATAAAACAGAACCAAAGGAATGAAAAAATGGAAGACAATGTGAAATATCTCATTGGAAAAACCACTGACCTGGAAAATAGATCCAGGAGAGATAATTTAAAAATTATTGGACTACCTGAAAGCCATGATCAAAAAAGAGCCTAGATATCATCTTTCAAGAAACTATCAAAGAGAACTGCCCTGATATTCTAGAGCCAGAGGGTAAAATAGAAATTGAAAGAATTCACAGATTGCCTCCTCAAATAGATCCCCAAAAGAAATCTCCTAGGAATATTGTCACCAAATTCCAGAGCTCCCAGATCAAGGAGAAAATACTGCCATCAGCCAGAAAGAAACAATTTGAGTATTGTGGAAACATAATCAGAATAACCCATGATCTAGCAGCTTCTACATTAAGAGATCGAAGGGCTTGGAATATGATATTCTGGAGGTCAATGGAGCTAGGATTAAAACCAAGAATCACCTACCCAGCAAAACTGAGTATCATGCTCCAAGGCAAAATATGGATTTTCAACAAAATAGAGGACTTTCAAGCTTTCTCAGTGAAAAGACCAGAGCTGAATAGAAAATTTGACTTTTAAACACAAGAATCAAGAGAAGCATGAAAAGGTAATCAAGAAAAAGAACAAGAAAAAGAAATTGCAAGGGACTTACTAAAGTTGAACTGTTTTGTTGACATTCCTACATGGAAAGATCATGTGTATGATTCATGAGACCTCAGTATTAGGGTAGCCGAAGGGAATATACATATATATGTGTGCGTATACATATACATATGTATATATATGTGTATGTGTGTGTATGTTTATGTATATATATATATGTATATGTGAGTGTGTATGTATGTATATATGTATGTGTATATATATATATATATATATATATACATATAGAGAGAGAGAGAGAGAGAGAGAGAGAGAGAGAGAGCGAGTGGTCACAGGGTGATTTGAAGATGAAGGGAAGATATCTAAAAGAAATAAAATCGAATTAAGGGATGAGAGAGGAACGTACTGAGAGAGCGAGATAAGGAGATATAGAATGGGGTAAATTATCTCACATAAGTGGCAAGAAAAAGCAGTTATGTAGGAAGAGAAGAGAAGGCAGGTAAGGGGGAATGAGTGAATCTTGCTCTCATCAGATTTGACCTGAAGAGGGAATACCATACATACTCAATTGAGTATCTTACCCCACAGGAAAAAAGGAGGAAGAAGATAAAAAAGGGGGGGGGGTTATAGAAGGGAGGGCAGATGGGGGTGGAGGTAATCAAAAACAAACACTTTCGAAAAGGGACAGGGTCAAGGGAGAAAATTCAATAAAGGGGGATAGGTTAGGAAGAAGCAAAATATAGTTAGTCTTTCACAACATGAGTATTGTGGAAGGGTTATACATAATGATACGCATGTGGCCCATGTTGAATTGCTTGACTTCTTAGGGAGGGTGGGTGGGAAGGAAGAGGGGAGAGAATTTGGAACTCAAAGTTTTAAGAATAGATGTTCAAAAACAAAAACAAAAAAAAAGTTTTTCCATGCAACTAGAAAATAAGATACACAGGCAATGGGGCATAGAAATTTATCTTGACTTGCAAGAAAGAAAGGGAAAAGGTGATGGGAGGGGAGTGGGGTGACAGAAGGGAGGACTGACTGGGGAATAGGGAAACCAGAATACACGCCATCTTGGAGTGGTGGGGAGGGTAGAAATAGTGAGAAAATTTGTAATTCGAACTCTTGTGAAAATCAATGCTGAAAACTAAATATATTAAATAAAAAAAATTTTAAAAAAAGAAAAAAAGGAAAAATGTATATGTAGTAAATTTAACAAATCAGTAACAAAAATGTTTTATGTCCCTCTATTTTCATTTTTTTCTTCACTACATTAAAGCATATTCTTGATGTTACTTTTTACCCACCTATTACTTACTACCCACTAACCTGACACCTTAACTTTTTTTCTTTTATAGCAACCATGATTTGTTTTGTGGGTTATAAGGGTTTTCAACATAAGGAATTGAATAGAGAAGATCCTGCATGATGAAGGATGAAAACAACATGTAGTTGCCTAAAAGCTGAGAAGAGCCCTTCTCAGTCTTGGTAGAAATCCTATCTTCAAGATGGTGTTCAGAGTAAAGAAAAGGGATGTGATAAAGCAATAGATCCTGTCATCTGTTTGGAGAGTAAACAGCAATAAGGAAAGTTAGAAAAGAAATAGTGGCTAGGATAAAAATATATTAAAGAGGAAAAGCATTTGAGACATGACAGTTTCACCTTGTAACTTGATTTGCCAAAAACAGCCTCCTTCTTTGGCTGTTGGAATCTGTGTTATAAAAGTTTATTTACAATTCTGGGCACTCACAAAATGTACTTGGTATTTGTTCAACCAATCTACCAGTCCTCCTCCTTGCCCTGTGTCTTGATCTTAAACTGATAGATACAATGCAAGAACATTTTGAATCATGGCTGTCTTCAATCTATGGCTCATATCTCAGATCACCACCATGGTAGAGATGATAATGGCTTTTAATTCACTCATGGTTAATATCTGGTGCAGTAAAACAAGTTGAGGGAAGCTCAACTACATTATTATTATTATTTTAATAACTGAAATTTGTTACAAATGTTTTTGCCTTTCTATTTTCCAGTGTGGGAGAAGTCAGAGGGAGAGAAAGTAAATGCTTGTTAATATTATTAAAGGGAAAAAAGACAATGAGAAATATTCAGAGTTGGGTTGCTTTTGTTTGTTGAAAATTTACTGCCATGGAGTTTTGTGGTTCTGTAAATGATTTATTTAATATTTTAGTTTTCAGCAATGACTTCCACAAGATTTTGAATTACAAATTTTCTCCCCATTTCTACCCTTCCCCCTACTCCAAGATGGCATATATTCTGATTGCTCCATTCCCTAGTCAGCCCTCCCTTCTGTCACCCCACTCCCCCCATCCCCTTTTCACTTACTTTCTTGAAGGACAAGACAGATTTCTATGCCCCATTGCCTATATACCTTATTTCCCAGTTGCATGCAAAAGCAACTTTTTTGGAACATTTGCTTTTAAAACTTTGAGTTCCAAATTCTCTCCCCTCTTCCCTCCCCACCCACACTCCCTAAGAAGGCAAGCAATTCAACATAGGTCACACGTGTATCATTATGTAAAACCCTTTCATGATACTCATGTTGCGAAAGACTAACTATATTTTGCTCCCTTCTATCCTTTCCCCCTTTATTCAATTTTCTCCCTTGACGATGTCTGTTTTCAAAAGTGTTTGCTTTTGATTACCTCTGCCCCCCATCGGCCCTCCCTTCTATTGTCCCCCCTTTTTTATCCCCTTCCTCCTTTTTTCCTGTGGGGTAAGATACCCAATTGAGTGTGTATGTTATTCCCTCCTCAAGTCAAATCCGATGAGAGCAAGATTCATTCATTCCCCCTTACCTGCCTTCTCTTCTCTTCCTACAGAACTGCTACATATATATACATATATATATATATATGTATGTGTGTATATATATATACACACATATATATGTATGTGTGTGTGTATATATGTATATGTATGTATGTATGTATATTCCCTTCAGCTACCCTAATACTGAGGTCTCATGAATCATACACATCATCTTTCCATGTAGGAATGCACACAAAACAGTTTCATTTAAGTAAGTCCCTTATGATTTCTCTTTCTTGTTGACCTTTTCATGCTTCTCTTGATTCTTGTGTTTGAAAGTCAAATTTTCTCTTCAGCTCTGGTCTTTTCACTGAGAAAGCTTGAAAGTCCTCTATTTTATTATAAATCCATATTTTCCCTTGGAGCATGATACTCAGTTTTGCTGGGTAGGTGATTCTTGGTTTTAATCCTAGCTCCATTGACCTCCGGAATATCATATTCCAAGCCCTTAGATCCCTTAATATAGAAGCTTCTAGATCTTGTGTTATCCTGATTGTGTCTCTGCAATACTCAAATTGTTTCTTTCTGGCTGCTTGCAATATTTTCTCCTTGATCTAGGAGCTCTGGAATTTGGCGAAAATATTCCTAGAAGTTTTCTTTTTGGGATCTTTTTCAGGAGGTGGTCAGTGGGTTCTTTCAATTTCTATTTTACCCTCTGGCTCTAGAACCTCAGGGCAGTTCTCCTTGATAATTTCTTGAAAGATGATATCTAGGCTCTTTTTTTGATCATGGCTTTCAGGTAGTCCAAAAATTTTTAAATTATCTCTCCTGGATCTATTTTCCAGGTCAGTGGCTTTTCCAATGAGATATTTCACATTGTCTTCCATTTTTTCATTCCTTTGGTTCTGTTTTATAATATCTTGATTTCTCATTCAAGTCACTAGCTTTCTCTTGCTCCAATCTAATTTTTAAGGTAGTATTTTCTTCAGGGGTCTTTTGGACATCCTTTTCCATTTGGCTAATTCTGCCTTTCAAGGCATTCTTCTCCTCATTGGCTTTTTGGAGCTCTTTTGCCATTTGAGTTAGTCTATTTTTTAAGGTTTTATTTTCTTCAGTATTTTTTGGGTCTCTTTTAGTATGTCATTGACTTGTTTTCCATGGCGTTCTTGCATCACTCTCATTTCTCTTCCCAATTTTCCTCTACTTCTCTTGCTTGCTTTTCCAAATCCTTTTTGAGTTCTTCCATGGCCTGAGACCAATTCATATTTTTCTTGGAGGCTTTTGATGTAGGCTTTTTGACTTTGTTGACTTCTTCTGGCTATAAGTTTTGGTCTCCTTTGTCACCAAAAAAAGATTCCAAGTCTGAGTCTGAATCTGAGTGCGTTTTCCCTGCCTGTTCATGTCCAGCCAACTACTTGACCCTTGAACTTTTTGTCAGGGTATAACTGCTTGTAGAGTAGAGAGCACTTTGTCCCAAGCTTGAGGGGCTGCACTGCTATTTTCAGAGCTACTTCTACACAGCAAGCTCTGCCCCACCAGCACTCCTTCTTCCCCAAGAACCGCTAACCAGGATTGAGGTCCAGATCCAGGCAGAGCAAATCAGGCTTTGCATTCCTGCTTTAATCCACTGCCTAATTCCTCCCACCATGTGGGCCTGGGGCTGGATTCAACTGCAGCTGTAGCTCTGGAAGCAGTCTCAGAGTTGCACCACCTCTGCCACCCCGGGGGTGGTGGCTGACAGCAAACTCCTTTCACTCTGTCCCAGCAGCTTTTCCCACTAACCTTCTCTGTTGTCTTTGGCTTTTGTGGGTTGAGAAGTGTGGTAACTTCTACAGCTCACTGATTCAGAGCACTACGGCCTTTTCTGCCCAGCTCCCGGTCTGGTTGGTTCTGGCGCTGCCCACACTGGACTCTGCTCCACTCTGCCCCCAGCTCCATGTGATAGACCCTTCACAGTGACCATCCAGGCTGTCCTGGGCTGGGGCCCTGCTTCCCTTTTGCTATTTCATGGGTTCTGCAGCTCTAGAATTTTTCAGAGCCATTTTTAGAGGTGTTTGGAGGGACCTGGGGGTGGGGGGAAGCTTAAGCAAGTCACTGCTTTCCAGCTGCCATCTTGGCTCCACCCCCCCAGTTTTGTGCTTCTATAATGCCAAGTAAAATATTTTTTGTCTGCTTTGCTTTTTCCCACATTGGGTAACTTCTTTAGCCTTTCTGGGCTTCAGTATAAAATGAAGGCTTTGGAAAAGGGCATCTATAGGATTCCTTCTAGTTCTTCAACTTGATGATTAAACAGTATCAACACCAGACAAAGGATGGGAGAAATCGTGAGAAGACTAACAGGCTGGAATTACAATGTTGCAGACATTTATGGAATGCTTGTTTTATTCCAGGCATTATAAGACTCAAAGTTGAAAGGAAATAGATCAGTGGTTCTCAGCCTTTTTCATGTCTTGAACCTTTTTGCCAGTCTGTTAAAGCCTATGGATGCCTTCTTAGAATGACATTCTTAATACATAAAATAAAATACATAGAATTACAAGGGAAACCAATTATCTTAAGATACAGTTATCGAAGTATTTAAAAACAAGCTTATAGACCTCAGGTTAAGAAATTTTACATTAGAAGATATAATCTTTGGCTTCCAGGTTAGGCTCTTAATTTTGCTATTGCCCTCTTAGATCTGTGAGCTGGTTGAGAGGAAGCATCCCCAAATAGCAACACCCACAGCCACATCTATAGAAGGCAGCTCAACTTTATAGCTCAAACCTCCCCCAAGACCTTGGGTTGTTCCTTCTGGTTGCCTTTTTCTCCCCACTCTCAAGGCTGAATATAATCAACTTGATTATTTCACACTTGGGGGAGTGTGGGAGCAAGTTATTATAACCAGCACAGGCCATGCCAACACTGAATTTTGTTCTGTTGGGGTTTAGAAATTAGTCACTCCACACCTCATATAGCACTAGCTACATAGTTCTCAAGTAGGGATAAAAGGGATTGGTCAGGAAGGACTTCTGGAGATTCTGCCAGACAATATTGACCTGTTTTGTATGCTGAAGGCTATGGGTTAAGTATATCAAAAGAAATGAAGATGCCTGACTGCAGGAAGTGTTCTTTAGAAAATCCCCTGAAGTATGTGTGCACCTGAGTCCTAAAGAGAAGGAAAGATTCTGGGTTGTGATGAAGGAGACATCTACCATAGACAAGAGGAAAGAAAATATAGAGGCAGCTGACAAGAGCATGACACACCCTTGGGGATATAACACTGTACATGTAGGTATGTTACTTTTTATAAAGGCAAATATTTTCAATGTTCAAAAATTCTGTTTTCCATGGTGTGCAGGTAATTATTTTCTGTCAAGTCAAGTCTTTCATTACAGGGAAAGTTTGCCATCCATGGGCAAGTAATACACAGAAGGCATAATTTTCAAACCTTGCCTAGGACAAAAATACAGGCTCTATGTACCCCCCACCTGGGTACTGCATTCCTTGATCTAAGAGTGGGGAGAATCCAGATTTTTTTATTGGTTTCTATGATGGCGACTTAACCCGTGGCATATAGGCCTTAGGCCCTGAATAAAGCTACATCGTGTCCTTCCTAAGTGTGAGTTAGATGATAGGAGGGAGTTCTTTAATCAGCCTCTACTGGCTAATTTTTGTTTAAAGAAATCTTCCAATTAGATCTTTTGTCCTAGCTCTTCGCTGTATGATGGCAATCTCATACAATGTGAAATTAGGACTGTCACTCTTACAAAAGTCATCCCCCTATTCTTATCACTCCCTTGAATAAGGTTCTTGGTAAAGGAGGAGAGGAAAAAATAGCATTCCAGGGCTTTCTTTGATTCTTTTATCTTTTCACCGATTTTCCTTATAAACATGTCATATTCCTTTTTGTAGGGAGGGGGAGAAATCTTGGCTCTATGATATCACATTGTAGAGGACTCCTGGTATATAAATTCCCCCTACCTAATGTAGATAGAATTAATTTTTAATTCATATTCTTAGAGAATTGCCTGCAGCTATGAAAGGTAAAGTAATTTGGGAAGGATCTCTCAGCTAGTAGGTGTCAGAGAAAGGACTTGAACTCAGGTCTTAATGACTTAAAACCAGCATGTCTCTGAGATCTATAATTACAAAGAAATTTATCTTCTTTTGTTACAATTTAATTTTTGTTACATTTTAAGTTCCAAACTGTCTCCCTTCCTCCCTTTCCACCCCACAGTAGAGAAGGCCACAATATGACACACATCTATGAATATATGTAAAATCATATGATACACACTTCTATTTATCAGTTCTTTCTCTGGAGTTTGACATCATTTTCCTTCATAGGCCCTTTGTAGCTTATTTGAGTATTTCTAATACCCTGAATAACTTGGTCATTCACAATTATTCTTCGACAATATTACTGTTACTGTATACAATGTTCTCTTGGTTCTGCTCATTTCACTTTTCACTATATCATGCAAGTCTCCATGTTTTTCTAAAAATCGACCAGCTCATGATTTCTTATGGCATAGTAGCACTCTATCACAAACATATACCACAACTTGTTTAGCCTTACCCCCCATATGATGGGTATCCCCTTAATTTCCAATTCTTTGCCACCACAGAGAGGGATAATATAAATATTTTAGAACATAGGTTCTTTTCCTCTTTCCCTGAATACATTGGGAGACAGACCTAATAGTGGTATTGCTGGGTCAAAGGGCATACATAGTTTATAACTCTGGCATAATTCCAGATTGCTCTCCAAAATGACTGGATCGGTTCAGAGTTCCACCAATAGTGTATTAGTGTCCCAATTTTTCCACATTCCCTCCAGCATTTGTCATTTTCTTCTCCTATCATTTTAGCCAATCTGTTACATGTGAGATGATATCTTATGGTTGTTTATATTTGCATTTCTCTAATCAATAATGATTTAGAGCATTTTATCATATGACTATATATAGTTTTGATTTCTTCATCTATAAACTGTTTGTGTCCTTTGCCTATTTATCAGTTGGGGAATAACTCATCTTCTTATGTATTTGACAATGTTCCTTTTATCTTGGAGATATGAGACTTTATCTGAGATACTGTCTCTCAAATCCCCACCCCTGCCAATTTTCTGCTTTCCTTCTAATCTTGGCTACATTGGTTTCATTTACTATTTATTATGTAAATATACTTAAATAATAAATGTAAATATTATAATTTATTATTTATTTATCAATATAATAAAAACTATCCATTTTACATCTTACAGTGCTCTCTATCTCTTATTTATCCATAAGTTCTTCTCCTATCCATGTCTGATAGTTAATGTGTTTCATATACTTCTACTTCTAAATCTAGGTCATATATCCTTTTGACCTCATCTTGGTAAATGGTGTAAGGTATTGATCTGTGCCCAGTTTCTGCAGACTGCTTTCTAATTTTCCCAACAACTTTTATCAAAGAGTATATTCTTATCCCCAAAGCTTAAATTTTCACATTTATCAAACATAGTTACTATAATCATTTACCACTGTGTATTGTATGTCTACTCTGTTCCATTGATCCACTTTTCTACCAGATAGTTTTGATAATTACTGTCTTATAATATAGTTTAAGATCTGGTACTACTTATCTTCCTTCCTTTACATCCTTCCTTCTTGTGGATCAAATGCCTCCCTTTCCCTATTCTCTTAGAAGATACTTCAAGACTGCTTCCCACTTCATCTCCACCTGCTGATAGACTACTCATCCTCCAAAGACCAGCTCAGATATGACCTCTCTCCACAAAGCACATCCCTGACAACTCTCATATTACTCATATACATAATTTATCTTCTAATCTTATACCATTTTAGGATACATTAATAGAAACATAAAGTCTAGAGTAAGGGATGTGATGGGCCTTTATCATCATTAAATCAAATCAGGAATATTATATCCATTCCAAGGTCCCACATTTTAGGAGGAGCACTGGCAAATTGAAGTTTATCCAGAGAAGGGATACCAAGATCATGAGAAAACTTGAACTCATAGCATATGAGAATGATTTGTTTAGCCTGGAGATGATATTTAGAAGGAACAGGGTAGCAATATTCAAATATATGAAGGGCTTTTATATGGAACAGAGAAGAAACCTATGGAAATTTCATGAAATACTAATATATATGAGGCCAAGATTCAAAGATCTAAGTAAACACTGAGCTCACCCCATTCCAAAGTATAGAGAAAAAAGGTAGTCTTGTTTCTATTTGAAAAAAAGCTCTATGCTCATTTTTAATATAATTCTGTTGCTGATTACAAAGTTATATTTAATCACAACTACTTTACCTATCTAGGTATTCCTTGCAAAAAAATAGCTTTTGACTGACACATCTATATTTCTTAATTCCTAGATGCTTTCTTATTACCATTTTTTATGGCATCATATTTGTCTAATGGTATTTCTATACATATAGGTAAAAGAAATGTGGTTATTTGCTAGCTTCAAGTGGGAACATATTATATTTGTGGTTGTACCTAAAAACCTTAGCATCTATCTATTCATATCATCTATAACATCATCTTATCTCCTCAACTCATTCAATATCTTTTAATATATGTCAGGTCCGCATCCATAGCTAGGACCAAGACTCAAGTTTCCTGAGGACATACATTTAGGAAATAATCACTCTTATGGTAATTAGATTCCTTTCTTAGCTGCCATTTTTTAAAAAATTTTGATGATTCAAGTATTTTTATGCCTATTACAACTTTGCTCCTCAGGCTTCATACTGCATTTTTTAATATTTCAGTAATTCATCTTTGTCACTTACTTAACTAGTTTTGGTTTATTTATGAGCTAGATATAAACTAACATCAGAACCTGGGCAGCAAGCTTCTTATGGATCTTAGCAGTAGGGAATACTGAAGTTTCACTTATCAGATCTGACAGATTGGCACTCCTGGTTCTAATTATCAAACCTCAAAAACTGAAAACAATGCTCATTCTTTTTTTCTGAAGGGAAAAATTTGGCTCCATACCCCACCTCTCCCAATACCATTTCCATTCCCTGAGCCAACAATTTATATTTTGCTAATAAATAAATACTCTGCTAAGAATAAGGAGCAAGTCTATCCCTAAGGAATAACGTATTTAAAACTAATGAACAACCATAGATTAGTAACTTTAATTTTATCTATCAAAATAGCAAGGCTAATACTTCTGAGTACATAGAATTACTATAATATTAAATATTGCAACTCATCCAGTGAAACATCTATTTCTCAAGGACTTTATTTTGTAGTATGATATTTGAAAGAATCTGGCATGAAAGGAGCTTGAATTATTGGGTCTCAACCAAGACATTTTTAAGCACCATTAGACTAGATGCAGGTTCATGTAGCTATACCAAATCATTTTTGAGAAAGTTTAATTCAAGTCAATAAACATTGACCATAAGCTTAGTACTCTCTGGTACAGGTCTCTCTTTAGTCTTTATGATGTACAATTTTTTTAAACAAAATGGAAGAATAAAAAGTGCAAATATGGTTGATATTTTAATTACATCATGCATCGGTCACATCACATTTTGTTGGTGTATGTCTTTAGAATGAGTAAGCAGGTACCATAGGACTTGGACAAAACATTTCTCTCTTTATTTTAAAGGACGTAATAAGCATATCTCTCTAAACTTTCCCCTGCAAACTCCTGGAATACATCACAAACTGCCTATTTGACACTGCTGTGTGGATTCCAGGAGAATATAAATTCCTTGAGAACAGGGATTAGATTTTGGTTTTGTTTGTTTTTCTTTGTCTTTGTATCCCAAGAGCCTAGCAAAGTGGTTTCTAACATTGTAGGTCTTTGCTAAATGTATGGGTTAATTGATGGATATCCCACTGACATCTAAAACTCAACATACCTGATTCTTCCTTCCTCAGTATACCTTGCCTCCAAACTGCCCCAATTCTGGTGTGGTCACTGCCATTCACTGAATAATACAGATTTATAATTTTGAATTAATCTCTTAGTCTTGGTTCTCTCTCCCTCCATCTTTACATATGCAGTTGGTTATCAAGTCTTGTCAATTCTATCTCTATATACTCTGTTGTTATCTGTCTCCACTCACACTTCTACCACCCTAGCTCAGGCATGCCTTATTTTTTTTTGCTTGGGCTCTTAAAATAGCCTTTTAATTGGTCTTCCTGCCTCCATTCTCTCCTCTTAGTTATCAAGCCTCCACAGAGTTGCCAAAATAATCTTCCTAGGACATAAGCTACATCACCTCCCTTCTCAAACTCCTTCAGTGACTCCCTACTGTATATAGGGTAAAATACAAAATCCTTAGCCTGGTTTTCAGTTCCAACCTATATTCCATGCCTAATTTCACATTATTCATTTTCACATACTCCATACTCCTGATAAATTGGACCTGTTGCCTGAAGTCTGCATGCTCTGTCCCATGTCTGGAATATGCTTCTTCTTGCCTCCTCTCTACCTGTCAATATTCTTTTTCTTCAAGGCTTAGATCAGGTAACACCTTCTTCACAAGCACTTCCCAATCCGCCCAGGTATTAACAACTCAAATGATCTCATATTCATTGGCAAGGCTTTTGTTTCTTTGCTTGTTTTGGTCCAGGTTTCATATTCACAGTGGGGAACTTCCAGTGAGTAAATTTCCTCTATGGGAAAAAAATGATTAATAACTCCTGTGTGATTTGCAGTTTTAGAAAACAACCTGAGACTCCTAAGAGTTAAGGTGATTTGCCCATGGTCAAACTGCTAGCATGTATCAGAGGCAGGATTTAAAGTTGTCTTCTTGCCTTCCAGGGGCCCTTTATTGTCACAGAATAGGCTGGTCTAGTATTTATATTTCTGTGTACACATCTGCCTCCAGCCTTGCAGCTATCCTCCAATAGTGATTTAGAGAATTTTTCATGTGACTAAGGTTTGATTCATTCTTATGAAAATTGCCTACTCATTTCCTTTGACTGTTTATCAATTGGGCAGTGGCTCTTATTTTTATAAGTTGGGCTCAGTTCTCTATATGTTTGAGAAATGAAGCCTTCAGAAAAACTTGCTATAGATTTTTTCCCAGTTTCCTGCTTTCCTTCTAATTTTGACTTCATTGATATTGCAAAATCTTTGAAATTTCATGTAATCAAAACTAGCTATTTTATTTCCTGGGATCTTCTCTATTTCTTATTTGGTCATAAACTTTTCCCCTATTCATAGATCTGACAGGTAAATTTTTCTGTGATCCTCTAATTTACTTACTGCATCACCCTTTATGTCTACATAATTTAACGATTTGACCTTATCTTGGATGAGGTGTTGATTTATGCCTAGTTTGTTCTAAACTGTTTTCCAGTTTTCCCAATAATTTTTGTCAGAGGGTGACTTCTTACCCCCAAAGTTTGGAATTTTGAGTTTATCAACCCTAAGTAACTATAGTAACTCACTGATGTCTATTTTTACCTAGTCTATTCCACTGATCCACCACTTTGTTTCTCATCTGGTACCAAGTTGTTTGAACGATTATCACATTGTAATATAGTTTGAAATCTGCTACTTCTAGACTGCCTTCCTTCACATTTTTTCCCATTGACTCCTTTGATAATTTTGACCTTTTATTCTTCCAGATGAATTTCAATTTTGTTTTTTTGCAAGCTCTATGAAATAATTTTGGGTGGTTTAACTGGTATGACAATAAATAAATTAATTTAGGTAGAATCATCATTTTTATATTGATTAAACTTATATTGGTTAAACTTACCTATGAGCAATTAATATTTGTATAATTGTTATATCTATCTTTATTGAATGAAAAGTGTTCCGTATTTTCAAAAATACGGTTATTGGGATTGTCTTGGCAGGCAGATTCTCAAATATTTTATATTGTCTGCAGTTATTTTAAATGGAATTTCTCTATCTTTTCCTCATGAATTTTGTTGGTATTACATAGAAACACTAATGATTTATGTGAGTTTATTTTATATCCTGTAATTTCTACAGTTGTTAATTGTTTGCCCTCATTTTTTAGCCCATCATATCTATAAAGAGCAATAGTTTTATTTTCTCATTGGCTATTTTTATTCCTTCTATTTCTTTTTCTTGTCTTATTGCTACAACTAGCATTTCTAGTACAATATCGAATAATAGTAGTGATAATGGATATCCTTGTTTTACCTCTGAACTTATTGGGAAGGCTTCTAGCTTATTTCCCTTACAGTTATTGCTTGCTCTTGGTTTAAAAAAGATACTACTAAAAAAAAGAAAGATACTACTTAGCATTTAAAGAAAAGTCAAATTTATTCCTTTGCTTTCTAATTAATCTAATTGAAATGGGTGTCACATTTTTCAAAAGCCTTTTCTGCATGTATTGACATAATCGTATGATTTTTGTTGTTATTTTTATTGATATGGTCAAGTATGCTGACAATTTTCCTAATATTGAACCAGCCATGCATTCCCAATATAAATCCCACCTAGTTACAAGGTGTGAACTTTGAAATGTAATACTGTAATCTTGTTGCTCTTTTGCTGGTAATTGTCATTTTGCTAGTATTTTATTTAAAATTTCTGCCTCAATATCATTAACAAAATTGGCTTATACTTATCTCTCTCTGTTTTTGTTTTCTATGTTTAGGTATCAAAACTACATTTGTGTCATATTTACCTATTTTTAAAATATTTTATATAGTATTGGGATTAATTGTTCATTAAACATTTGGTAGGATCCACTTTTAAATCTATCTGGTGCTGGGGATTTTTTTTTCCTCAGGAAGCTCATTGAATGCTTGTTATTTTTTTTGTCTAAAATGGGTTTAGTTGAGTATTCTATTTCCTCTTCTCTTAATCTGGGCAATTTTTATTTTGTTAATATTCATTCATTTCACTTAGATTATCAATTTTACTGGCATATACATGGGTAATTCACCCTTTTCATTTTTATTTTAGTAGTTTTGTTTCCTTCTTTTTAAAATCAAATTAACCAATGTTTTAACTATTTTATTAGGTTTTTATTAAACCATATCTACGTTTTATTTATTAGTGTGATGGTTTAAATTTACTTTCAATTTCAACAATTTTTTCAATAATTTTCAGGATTTCCATTTTGGTAATTGGGGTTTTTAAATTTGGTGTTTCTTTCTAGTTTGTTTGTTTTTTTAGTTCCATGTCCAGTTCATTGATCTGCTTTTTTCTCTGTTTTAATGTTGTACTCATTTAGACATTTAAAATTTCCACTAAGAACTGATTTGGCAGTATCTTACAAAATGTGTTTTGTTGTCTCATTGTTATCATCATCTTTAATGAAATTATTGAATGTTTCTATGATGTGTCCTTTGATTCCCATTCTTCAGAATTAGATTATCTTCTTTCCAATTAATTTTAATCTATGCATCCACAGCATTTTACTGAATTAAGTTTATTGCAATATTCCCTGAAAAGGCTGGATTTAATATTTCTGCTTTTCTGCATTAGTTTTTGAGGTTTTTATGCACTAATCCATGATCAATTTTTGTGGAAGTGTCATGTACATGTGAGAAAAAGTATACTTCATATTCAAATTCAGTTTTCTCCAGAGATCTATCATATCTAATTTTCAAAGATTCTATTTACCTCCTTAAATTTTTTTAATAAATTTTATAATTAGATTTATCTAACTCTCAGAGGGGAAAGTTGAAGTTCTGCACTGGTATAGTTTTATTGTCTCTTTCCCCCTTTATCTCATTTAGTTTTTCCTCTAAGAATTTGGATTCTATGAATTTTGGTACATATTTGTTTAGTATTTTTTGAGACTACTTCATTGTCTATGGTACTTCTAGCAAGATGTAGTTGTCCTGTTTATCTCCTTTAATTAGATCTATTGCTGCTTTTGCTTTGTCTGAGATAATGATTGCTAACCCTGCCTTTTTTAATTGAGCTGAAGAAAAATAGATTCTGCTCTAGTCCTTTATCTTAACTCTGTGTCTTTTTATTTCAAGTGTGTTTCTTGTAAACAATATATTGTCGAATTCTGGTTTCTCATCCATTCTGCTATCTGCTTCCATTTTATGGGTAAAATCACCCCATCCACCTTCACAGTTATGATTACTAACTTTTCATTGCTCTCCATCCTATTTTCTTCTCTTTATCCTTTCTCTCTCTCCTTTTTTTTTACTTTGTCCTTCCTTAAAAGTTTGTTTTGCTTCTGCCCACTTCCTTCCTTAATATAACTTCCCTTTTAGTCTCCCATCTCTCCTCCCTCCCTCTCTCTTTGTCAAATTTTCTATTCATCTCTGTTCTTTTCATGAGGAATGTTTCAAAATCTTCTATTTCATTTAAATATTCTTTCTCTCTTGAAGGATTATACTCCATTTTGCTGTGTAGGTTATTCTTGGTTGTAATCCTAGCTATTTTGCCTTCTGGAATATCATATTCTAAGCCACTCTCTACTCTGTTAATGTGGTAGCTGCTAAATGTTGTGTGATCCTGATGATGACTCCATGGTATTTGAATGGTTTCTTTCTGGATGCTTAAAATATTTTCTCTTTGACCTGGGAGATCTGAAATCTGGTTATTATATTCCTAGTAATTTTTAATTTGGAATTTCTTTTAGGCAGAGATTGGTGGATTCTTTCAATTTCTATTTTACCATCTGGTTCTAGGACAGTGTTGTTGTTCAGTCACTTCAGTTATGTCTATCTCTTTTTTTATTCCATTTGGGGGAGGGGGTTTCTTGGCAAAGACGTTGGAGTGGTTTGCCATTTCCTAGGATATCAGTGTACTTTTACTTTATAATTTCTTGAAATATGATGTCTAGGTCTAGGCTCTTTATTTGGTCATGGCTTTCAGATGATCCACAAATTCTTAAATTATCTCTTTTTGATCTATTTTCCAGGCCAGTCATTTCCACAACAAGATGCTTCACATTTTCTTCTATTTTTTCCATTCTTTTGACTTTGATTGTTTCTTAATGTGTCATAGAATCATTAGCTACCACTTGCCCGGTTCTAAGTTTTGAGGAATGATTTTCTTCAGTGAACTTTTGTACCTCATTTGCTATTTGTCTGATTCTTTTTTGAGGGTAAATTTCTTCAGTATTTTTGTGCCTCTTTTGCCAAGTTTTAATACTTTTCATAATTTTCTTGCATCACACATTTCTTTTCCCAATTTTTCCTTTGCCATTCTGATTTTGAAAAAAAAAGATATATATATATATATATATATATATATATATATATATATATATATATATATATATATATATATATATATATATATATGAATTTGATGGCCTTTAGATCAATTCTCATTTTTCCTTTTATGGTCAGATTAATTTTGTTGTTGTTGCATGCTTATTTTTCTAGCTTATTTCTTGACTTTGTTCTTTATGTTAATTTTAGGTTCTCTTCCCAGGGTGGGGCAGTAGGTGGGACACCACCCCAAGTTTCAGGCTTTTTCACAGCTAGTTCTGGGGGTTTGGAAGTTTTTAGCACTTTCAAGGTGGTGTGATCCAGGAACAGGTGTGGCCACTGCTCTCCTAGTCCATGTTTTCATCTTTACCCAGGAAGAGCCCCCAGTCTCTGGCTGCTGTAAATGATACTGCTCCTGAAGCCCCATGATCCTTGTGCCTGCAGGTGCTCTTCTCCACCATGCAACTGTGACCTGGAACAGGGTATAGGCAGTGGAGTTTCCAAAAGGCACCCTTTCTTGTGCCTAGTGCTAGCACAGTGATCCCCTGAAATATCTTTCTCACCAGATTGCCTTATTGTCTTTGGCTTGAGAGGTCTCAAAGCTGTTGCTGCTGCCATTGTCACCTCCAAGGATCATCAGTGGTATTGCCACCATTTGGGCTCCAGGCCAGCCCCCACCTCATTTTCATAGTCCTCTCCTTCCAACTTCTGAAGATGTCTTGGGCTAGAGAGATGTCTCCCTTGATCTTTTGTTGGCTTTGCTGCTCCAGATTTCTACTTTTTTAAAGTTGTTTGGAGGGGAATGTTGGGAGAACTTGGCTGTTTCTGTTACAATGAGATCGTGAATATTTAAACACTTGAGTCATAAGACCTTATATAATAATTACAAGATGGGAGGGGGATGTTGCTAGATAATAATTTCTATGAAAAAGTTCTGGAGGCATTAATAGAGGCAGCTAGGTAGCATAGTAGATTAGGCACTGGACTTTGGAGTCAAGAATGCCTTAGGTCAAATATGATTTCAGACCTTCACTAATCGTCAGACTTAATCTTAGCCCCTATTTCACAAGTGTTTTTTGAGCATCAAATAAGAAAACATTAAAGTGTTTTACAAATCATAAAGTTCTATACAAATGATAATTTACTATTTTGTTGTCATTGTTGTCATAATCTCAATATGAGTCAACAGTAGCATATGATATCCAAGAAACACTAATATAATCTTAGGGTGCACTGAGAGATATAACATGTCCAGAACATAGGAGAACCCCATTCTTCTGTACTCTTTCTTGGTCAGACCAAATTTGGAGTATTGCTTTCAATTCTAGGTATCACATTCTAGGAAGAATGTTGGGAAAATCTATAGTAGGACAATGAGATTTTGAAGAGATCATGCTTTGAGATCATGACATCTATCCATCAGAATACCTGTAAATAGTTGGCCTGGGAAAATAAAAAAAAATGTAGAAGGACTAGGGAAGTATGATAGCTATATTTAAATATTTAAAGTTCTGTCTTGTAGAAGAGGTAATTTAAACATTTTTCTGTTTGGCCTCACAAGGCTAAACTTCAATCTGTAATTAAAAGCTGCGGAAACAGATTTTAGCCTATTAGAGCTGTCCAAAAGTGGAATAGTCAATCTCAGGAGGCAGTGGGTTCCTTTCACTCGAGTTCTTCAAGCTAAATCCAGATGACCCCATTGTGGAAGGGATATTTAGTCATTAAAAAGTTGGAGTGAATGTCCTCCGGCATCTCTTCCAGTTTTGTGATTTCATCATTATATTAATTTTAGTCTTTGAACCCTATGGCTATTTAACCCAAAAAATCATTCTGGCAGAAATTACCTCTCTTCCTTAGTAGTGAATAAAGCTACTGGATATCCTGTAAGCCAATAGGAACGGCCAGTTCTGCTATTTGGTATGGTAGTTTTTCCTCTTTTAAGCATTCCATTCTGGAATTCCATTAATTGGTAAAACTTACAACAGGTGTTCTGTTGACTTTTTGCCTTACTCCAATAAATTAATTAAACTAACTCTTAAACAGCTGTTCATTTCATGATACTGTATTTGGTGCTGGGAGAGGAGGGTGAATAAGATAGTTTCTGCCATCAAGGGACTTATAATCTAGTAGATTCAGGAGTAGTTTACAAATAAGTCTAACACAAAGTAGGTTGTAGATGTGCATAATGGTGTTACAAAAAGTATATAAAATATGAAGAACGATCACTTCTGGCTAAAAGGATACATGGTGAAGGTGCCATTCAACCTAGGCCTTATAGGATGGGTAGGATTTCAACTGATACTGCAATGAATGGAAATATTGCCCTGAATCTGTGAAATACCAAAGTTAGAGGCAAGGGACACAAGAAACAACTTGAGCAAAGTAACCAGCACATGCCCTTCATATAGGGCTCAAGTATCCCTACATTCAATGACCTCTTTTATTCAAAGATCTCAAAGCATTTTACTGATAAGATAATGCTTTGTGCTAGAAGTTCAAAGAGTAATATGAAATGAGCCAGCTGCAGTTAGAGATGGCTGAAGGTACAGATATTTGCTGATTGAAAACTAATGAGGCAAAAAGGGATTCAATCAGTTTGAGTAGATGCTGACTTACAAGTTGAACAAGACTGAATCAGCATAGAAAAATCAATGAGTTGAGTGGAACTATGCCTTTCTCAGTTCTAGGGGTCTTCTAAGGTGAATGTACCACTTACCTTTAATATGACCCATCCACAGCGGCTAAATGAAAAGAAACCAGGACCAGACAAAACTGTGGTGGGAATTCAAAATGAGTGTAGGAAATGTGACAGTTTCATATGACTGTGTCTCAGCTGCTTAAGGTACCTATAAATCCAGCATAGGCATTGCATGAATAAAAGGATCATCCCAGATTAGTATTCCTTAACTTAAGCTTCCTTTTGGAATGGGTCAGGAATTGCAATGGAAGTGCTTTTCCAGAAAGATAATCATTATAATACTTAGAGCTAGAAAGGACCTCGTAGCTCAGTCCCCTTATTTTATACAAGAGAAAGCTTAGGTCTCAGAGTAAAGTCACTTACCCAAAAGTCACAAACAATAAATAGCAGAGCAGGGATCCAAACAGATCTTTAGAGTTATAATCCAGCCTTCTTTCCTCTACCCTACACTATTTTTCACTGACTGGAGGGGAAAGTCAATTGTGAGAGTCTCTTGAAGGAAATAGTTGACATGAGAGAGTATTAAGGGATAGAGAAAAGGGGTAGAGTCTACAAATGTTTTGGAAGGTCGGAGATTATAAACTTCTTTAAGGCATAGCCTTTATCATTGTAGTCACAACGTTGTCATATGATACTAAGAGCTCACCACATCTAGCTTACTGACAGGCCCAAAGTAAGTATCGAAGTATTGAAGAAGTTTCTTTTACCAGTACTGGAAGTGAAGATGTCCCTGGGGTTTGATCACGAAGGTCAGAGTATGGTGATACTTCACATGCTGCTACGAGGAGAGAAATTTAATAGGCACAAGGTAGGAGGATGATTTATGCTTTTTTACCCCTCTATGTTCACCTTGAGGGGTAATACAATATATTTCTTTTTCCTCCTTACCTCCACATTTTATTTATAACAATGGTGTTTTATTTTTTAAAATTTATTTATTTTTAGTTTTCAACATTGACTCTTATAAGATTTTGAGTTCTAATTTTCCCCCTTCACTACCCTCCCCCATCCCCAAAACAGCATGCAATCTCCTAGAGGCTATATATATATATATATATATATGTATATATATATATATATATATATACATATGTATAGTCATAATTAACATATTTCCACATTAGTCATGTTGTGAAATAAGTATCAGAACGAAAGGAAAAAAAACCATAGGAAAGAAAAAAAGAGAGAGAAAATCATATGCTTTGATCTGCATTCAGACTCCATAGTTCTTTTTCTGGATGAGGACAGAATTTTCCATCGTGAGTCTTTTGGAATTGCCTTAGATCATTACATTGCTGAGAAGAGCTAAGTCTAACAGAGTAATACAATATATTTCATAGAACCTTAGAGCTGAAGGAAATGGAAATGGTTATTCTGAAGAAAAGAAGGCTTAGGAGGACACATGATAGCAATTTTTAAGTTACCTGACAGGTTCTCACATAGAAAGGGGATAAGAAATAGGGTCAGTGTATGAAAGTTACAAAAAGGAACCACTTCCCAATGTTACAAGAGGTTTTTTGTCATGTTGTTGTTTTTGCCTTCAACCAAGGCATTTTATAACATGGTTTTGCCATGGTTGTCAAACTCCAACTTTACAATTTTTCCTAAACTGTTTGCACCCTAAACTGAATACCTTAATGCAGTTATGGTCTGACTAGCACAGAATATTAGAGGACTCCCATTTCTTGCTCCCAACATTATACTTCTCTTAATGCTACTTAATATCCCATTAGTCTATTTTGGCTGCCATGTCATACTCATGTTACATTTTTGGTCTACGAGAAATTTCTAGGTCTTTTACAAGTTACTGTTATATTGCCAAGCCTGCTCCTTTTGGGGCTTGTGCAATTAATTTTTGAATCTTAATGTAGGGCTTTTCATTTATCCATATTAAATCTTACTTATTAAATTCAACTCTTGAAAAAATGGGTCCTTATTCTTATAATATGCCTCTCAGCTTTGTGCCATTCAAAACTTGATCATCAAGCTATCTGTGATTTCATTCAAGTCATTAATAATGTTGAATGGAACACGACCAAAGATAGTTCCTTGAGACATTCCTTTGGAGATCTCTCTTGATGATGACAACCATCATTTAATTATTTTTCTTGCTATCTGGTCATTTATTGAGTTCTGAACCATCATCTAATTAGCAAAAATATTTTGAAAAACATTTCTAAATGCTTTGCTGAAATTCAGGTATACTAACCAGTATCTTTCTGATATACCAATCATAAAAATCATAATCATGAAAGGAAATAAGATTATTTCTGATATTACCTGCTTGTTATTGATGAACCTATGTTATTCTTGTTGTTTCTAGTTATCGTTACATTTCATTATAAATGATAATAATTGTTGTTCGGTTGTTTCAGTCATGTCTCTTTGTGACCCCATTTGGGGTTTCCTTGCCAAAGATGCTGGAATGGTTTGCCACGTCCTTCTCCAGCTCATTTTACAGGTGGAAGAAACTGAGGCAAGCCGGGTTAAGTGACTTGCCCAGGGTCTCGCAGTTAGTATGTCTGTGGCCAGATTTGAACTCAGCATGATGAGTCTTTTTGACTCCAGGCACAGCACTCTATCCATTGTTCCACCTACTTGCTGACAATAAACCATTCCTTTATTAATGCATTTTATAATATTGCTAAGAATCAAAGTCCAACTCACCAGTTTATAGTTTCAATAGGCAATCTTCTTCCCCTCCCTGAAAATCAGGACAATGATTGTCCATCTCCAATCTGATGACTTTTCTCTATTACTTTTCAAATAGTTGCTCAATCAATTCTAAAACTTATTTTATGTTCCCTGAGATGAAGTTTGTCCAAGGTGACTTGAACTCATGGAGGGCAGTTAGATGACATCCTATCATCTCCTTTCTTATCACAGAATGTTAACTCTGGGATAGATTCATAAGTATATCTAGTACCTATTAAACTGTCTCGTACACAGTAGGTACTTAATAAATGTCTCAAATTGAATTCTCAACTATTTGACTTTGTTACATTTTCTATTTCATTTAAAAATGTGTGTGGGTTTATTATTTCCTTGTAAATCCAAATTGGTCTCCTTAAACAGCTTCTCTTTTTCATTGACTGGAGTCATCCACACTTGTGTTCACAGTATTTCACTTGTAAAAGCTTCGCAAACCTTTTGAGTCAATTTTCCCTCCATAAAATATATCTGAGTGAACAAGATGAAGAAATATGGGCTAAGTAATAGTACAGTTGGCAGAGCAGATTCTGAGCTGTTTGAATAATAACATTGAAAAAGTAGTCATTAATGGCTCAATGCCAAATTGTTGAGATGTATCTAAAGTGTGTCTCAGTGATTGATTGGTCTTTGATTCCATGTGCTTTAACATCTTTATCCATCATTTTTCTTTATTTTTGTAAGATTCTTATTAATGTCTTTAGTTTTCATATTGCCTTCATTTCCCAGCATGATATCTATGATAGATTAAGTTTGACAAATGTTTGGTGAGCTTCTAGGAGTAAGGTACTGGGTAAATAAAGACAAAAGGGAAAAAAATCAATCTTATCCTCAATGGAGGAGCTTATATCCCATGGTCTTGTTCAGTCTTTTTCAGTCATGTTGATTTTTGTGATCGCATTTGGGTTTTCCTGGGCAAAGATACTGGAGTGGTTTGCCATTTCTTTCTCCAGCTCATTTTATACATGAGGGAACTGAGACAAACAGGGTTAAGTGACTTGCTTGGGGTCACACAACCAGTCCAGTGGCTGAAGCCAGATTTGAACTCAGGCAGATGAGTCTTCCTGACTCCAGGCCTGGCACTCTGTCCATGTACCATCTAACTGCCCCGTGGTTTGTTGCTTACACTCATAATTGAAAGAAATGCTCAATTTATTCTATAAATTTAATATTTTAAAGTTTAATTTAATATACAATTTGGTGATTATATATTATATAGAGATTAGTGAATAAAAAAATATATTTCCTTTGCCCTAGTTTAAGGTAGGATATTAGCAATAGTCTGGTTGATGGTAATGAGATCCTAAACTAGACTGGCACCTATCTGTAAGAGATTCTGAGAAGATCAAACTGACATGTCTTGGATATTAAGGAAAGGAACGGATGATTCTAAGGTTGTAAAACTGGACTACCACAAGGATGGGTTCTATGGAAGTAATAGGGGAAGTTTTAAAGGGGACTGGATTGGTAAGGAGTGATGAATTCAACTCTGGACATGCAGATTTTCTGTCTATAGGATATCCAGCTCAAGATGTCAGCAGGCACTTTGGGATGACATAAAGTTAAAACCAGAGGGAGAGACAGAGAGGGAGAGAGGGGTGAAGGAAAAGAGGGAGAGGAGGAGGGAGGAAGAGAGAAAGAGAGAGAGAGAGAGAGAGAGAGAGAGAGAGAGAGAGAGAGAGAGAGAGAGAGAGAGAGAGGTGTTAGGGTTTGAATATATAAATTTTGGAGCCATCTGAGTAAGGGTGATAATGCAACTTACAGTAAAGTATCAAAAGAAGTAATTGAGAGGAATGAAGAGAGGAGAGGCAAGGAGAAAAGATGAGAGATGAGATGTGAGGAGAAGATAGGGAAGTGAAGAGGAGAGAAGAAAGAAAGAGAATACAGGAAAAGAGTGGAGAGGAGAAGAGGAAGGAGAGTACAAAACAGTGCATGACAGGAGAGGAACTGAGAGGAGGAGAAAGGAGAGGAAAGGAGAAGATAGAGGAGAGAAGAGGACAGGATGGGAGGAAGAAGGAGAGTACAGGAGAGGAGAGGAAGGGAGAGATACGAGGGCACAAGGCAGATGGTGGATACCTATCATTTGGGTTAAGAAATGATGATGATCTAATAAAGGCAGCTGAGGAGTAGTTAGACAGGTAGGAGGAGAACCAGAAGAAGGCATTGTCACTAAAATTAAGGAAGGAAAATATATCCAGGACTTGAAATACAAATGCTTATAAAATTTACAAATTTTACAAAGCCGAGAGAGATGGCTAATCTATTGGACAACACAATCCAAAAATATATTGATATTCCAAATAAGATGAAATTTAATAGAGATAAATAATAAATCCTAAATGGGCTAAATCATTGAATTCCCAAGTATAGGATGGGTGAGAACAATTTGGAAAATTTTAGCTATAGTATTTATTGTACTGCAAGTTTAATATGAGTCAACAGTCTAATACTAATTAGAAACATGATATTATAGCAACAGATAGGGAGGGCCACTATAGAGTGATAGTCTGAAATATTGTGGTGGATAGAGTATGGACTTGGAGTGAGGAAGATGTCACTTTGAATTCTGCCTGGGACACTGTGATGCCGGGCAATTCACTCCATAACACTTATCCTTAGTTTCCTCATTCGCAAAATGGGGATAATAACAGCACCTATCTCACAGTGTTGTTCTCAAATGAGAATGTATTTGTAAAGTGAATTGCAAATGTAAAAGTGTTGTGTAAGAATTAGCATTATTATTCATTCATTCATGGTCAATGATTTAATATAGTACTGAAGTCCAGAGGGGATGTGATGCTTTGAACTTGGAGAAGGGCATATTTATCCTATCACTCTAGTTGATTCAACCTGCAGCTTCTGAGACTAGTGTCATCCATTTGCTGATGCAAAACTAGCCTACTTGCTGTTTCCTGAACTTCACATTCCATTTCCCTTGATGAACTCCATGCCTGTGATGCACTCCCACCTTATCTCTACCTCTTCAAACACTTAGCTTGTGACCACAAAAGCCTCTCTTGATCCCTAGGCATTAGATAAGTAGGTCCTTATCTCTCCCCTCTGATTCTATTTTATTTAATTACTCTGGACTAAAACCTGATCTTCCATACACAAAAGAAATGGAAGAAAAACTTGGTGAAGATGAACCAGAACCAGTAGCCTTGACATCAAGCACCACAGGTAACAAAAAGATAGAATAGTTACATTTTCCATAGTAGTTTACACAAGTTACCTCACGGATCTTCATAACATCCTTGGCAGGAGAGGTACTGTTGGCATATTCCCCATTTCACTGATGAGGAACTGAGGGACATCTAAAGAGGTTGAGTGACACTCTCATGGTCACAAAGCTGGGGTCACAGGTAGGACTTGAATTCATGACTCAAAATCTCACACTTGCTGATCTGTGCAACATGCCACCTCTCTGGCTAGCATAGAGGAAAGAGTGATGGTTTTGTTATCAGAAAACATGGTTTCAAACTCTGATTCTTCCACTTATTACATGAGGGTCTTTGGGAAGTCCCATCACTAAGTAGGCCTATTTCCTGATCACTAAAATGAGACGTCTGGTTAGGAGTTCTTAACTTGAGGTCCAAGAACTTAAAGAAATAGAATGTTTTTGATAACTATATTTCAATATAATTGATTTCTTTGCTAATTTTTGTATTTTATGCCTTTAAATACATATTTTTTTCTGAAAAGGAGTTCATAGGTTACATCACACTGCCAACAGAAAGCATGACCAGAAAAAGGTGAAGCAACCTGTACTAGATAATCTTTAAGGCATCTTCCACTTCTCAATATTATAATCCTGAATTAGTTCTGAGTAAGAGTGGAGTTGGAGAGGCACCATGGGGTAGGAGATACAGGATCTTGGTGTCTTGGTACCTGCCCTGTGTATAATACTGCTGTGTGAAGATAGGCATGTCTCAGTGCCCAGTGTAACTCTCTAAGCCAGTAAATTACAGCTCTGTTTGCCTGTCTGTTGATAGGCTGTTGGAACCAACAAAAAAAACCCCTAAGAATGTAGTTAGAATATATTAAAGAAGAGGAGAGATGGGAAGGAACGTTAAGAGACTGAAGAAAAGACATTGCCTTTTCCATGTCAAAGACCGACAAACCCAAGGAACAATCTTTGTGCCCCCAAGAATGTGCATTTTTCTTTGACACTCTAGTCTGTCTTCTACACAGAAGAAAGTTTTGTTCCGTCTCCTCCAAAACCCTCCTCCTCTTCTCATCTTACTAACTTTTTAGGACTGAAGTGCCCTCAGTCTGTTATGATCTTTTTGTAACTAACCTTTCAAATCACTTCTGGCTGTTGTATATTTGGGAGGGCTTATTAACCTGGGCATTGAATACCAGCAATGTTCCAGTGATACCACCAAGAGAAACTGTTAATTTGTTACAGAAGTGTTACATTCTAGAGGACTCTTAACCCCACCTGTGGGGTCAGCTGAGTCTTTTCACTTTTTTGTTTTTCTCCTCAGGGCCTATCACTCAGCTCGTAATGACCAGGAAATTGGTGGCCACCGGTTATTTACGGCAGGTGCGGGTCAGGCACTTTAGCAAAGCAGATTAGAATTGCAAAAGGGAAGTTTCCACTCTGGTCTGTTCTTGGCCATTTGCCAAGTGTAGAAGAGCAAATCTAGTCTCTCTTATTCTGGCTCCTGGTCTCTACCGCACACAACCCAACGCCAGAATGCTACTTGCCAGCAGGTAGTATCGCAACAAACACTTGGGGTATAACACCCTCTCTGTCCATCTCGTCCAGAGAAAGATACCTGCTTGTAGGGCAGCCCAGGTTCTCCAAGGTGGCCACTCGTGACAGCTGATAAAGACAAGACTGAGCCACGGGGGCAGTGCCCTTGACTTAGGTGGGCTCCCCTGGTGGAGAGTGCTGTGCCCAGATTTCCACTAAGTAGGTTACAGTCTATTTTGGGTCCGGCTTTTGCCGCCCAGAGCATCCAAGTGGCTGCCCCTGCTTTCAGTGAATCAGCAGCAGGTGGCAGGGGGAGGCGCCCGGGCAGGCTCTAAGGGAAGCGATAACGCTGTCTCTCTCCTAGCGGGGCTCGCGCTCGCTGGCTCTCTTCGTGCGTGGCTGGTGCTTCTCGGCCAGCTCACAGCCCGAAGGGTCCAGCGCCACGGAGCAGCTGCCGCTGCTTCCTCCCGCCTCCAGCCTCCGCCCTCCCTGTCTGTCCAGTCGCAAGCGCGCAGGCAGCTCGCCCCCAGCTCGGACTCAGCCTTGCACACGGCCCAGCGCTCCCAGAGCTCTGCGCAGCCGGCACACTCCGCGAGTGTGTGGGTCTCTGTGTGCGCGCGCGTGTGCCAGTGTGCCGGGGTGGGCTGTGGAGTTCAACCAGCGTCCTCTAGGCACTGCCTCCCGAGCCCAGCCCAGCAAGCCAGCCAGCCAGCCCTCTTCGCGCAGCAGCATGAATGTCAGGCGGGTGGAAAGTATCTCTGCTCAGCTGGAGGAAGCGAGCTCTACAGGCGGTAGGACGCAATAAGCATGCGGGCTTGTGCCCTTATCCCTTCAAAACTGAGCTGTGGCTTCTGCCACTTGTCAGGGGACGCTGTAGACCTGCTGCATGAGAGTCACCCCTGCAGGCTGGGGAAAGGGGCGGGGACGGGTGGAGGGACTAGTGCATGAAAGATCCAGATCCGAAAAGGAAAATAAAAACCAAAAAAACCAAAAGCAGTAACAATGTTTGAAGTGTGTTTGAAACTCGGACGCGGAAAGCTCCCCTGCGATCCTGTTGGATACTTTTGCCTTCTCTGAAATTGCCCCAGGTTGTTAATGCACCTGCTCGAGAACTCCAGCCGCAGAGTTCCTTCCTCTAATACCTGGAGAGAATTCCTCCAAAACCCTATTGATCCTCAAGCTGTACTTCTCCTTTATGCTCTCGAACATCCCGTCATTATACCCCACCCCGTAGCCCTCACTTATAATATACAACCAGAATCTTTCCCTTGCCAATTTCTTGGGCACGACCGTATGTCTTGTTTTATTGCCAGCTTCAATTTAGCGTGTTCAGAGAAAATGGTCCTCTGTGACATTTGGAAATAATTTATATCTAGCCTTGGAAAGGTAGATGGCTCTGCACCATCGAACTTGTGGTTTTACGGTAACTTGCATTTTGAGAGAGGAGGGGAGGTAAACGTTAAGTCGTATTTAGCAGAACAGACTAGGTGATGCACAAACCAACCCCGTTTAAAAAATGGTATCCACACAATAAACATCTCTGGTTTAGAGGTTTTGTTTGATAGTGGCTTTGATGTTCACATCGTAGTGGGGCTGTAAATGTGGTGAACGTGATGTCAAAATATTTTCTTACCATCTTATTTTTTTGAAACAAATCCTTGCAGACCTTAGTGTGATTTTAGTTTGCAGAACCCAAAACTTGGAAGGAAAAAAAAGGCTTAAGATCTGTGAAATGAGGTTGTGAGGACAGGAGGCACTAAGGTCTTTGCCATGTTTGTTGTTTATGTTGATTCAGAAAATTCAGTCTGATGAACTGAGTCAGACTCTTCCAAAATTAACTTTGGTTGTTTGCAGATCTTGTTTCATTACCTGTAATAAAGTTTTTCATACTTTACATCTCTCTCCATCCCTCCCTTTTATTTTGAAGTGAGTCTCAAATTGAGGGATTTACTTCTCTTTTAGGGATGTGAGACTTTTAAAAGAAGGTTTCTGGGTTAAGTGATGTCTTGAACTTCCTGGTTGTTTGTGGTGCCTCTTTAACCGAGTGAAAATGCTGTAAGAATCAGGTCTGAAGATTGTGAGTTTGTAAGTATGTTCATGAAATGGTCTTTTAGGTCTGCTGTCCCTCATTGTCTATCCTATCCATCAACATGTTATTCTGAAAAATTTCAGGGTAATATGTTATGTAGGGGAAACTCTATAATCAGGTGGACTAGATGTTTCAAGAGTAAAATATCATAATTAAATAACTAAATGAGTTACTTTATTTTCAGAATTACACAGTACCCATTATAAGAATAGTGATGTTATTAACTATAAGGGATTTTAAAGAAAGTATTAAGAGATTGCATTTTTCTTTTAAAGTGCTGTCCAGACTGGAGAAATGAGAAAGACGCTGTAAGATTTGAGGGGTGCTATGAATAACCAATTTCTTTCATGTTCTGACAAACTTTATAACCAAATGAAGTTTCATTCAGTGAATTGGGCAGACACAGAGTGTTGACTACAGCACATACTGTGGGGATTGTGATTGCTAGTGATAAAAGCTTGTATTTAAGTTAGCTATATATGAATTAAGTCGGTGGACCTGGCCCTATTCACCTTCTTCCTCAAATCAGGTCACTCCGAGTTTTTATCTCCAATTTGCTTGATAGAAACACAAGCTGGACTCAAGCTTGCAGCCTTTCCTGAAATGGGCCAATTTCATTGCTTTAGGGGTGCTCCAGTGAAAACTGTCCATCCCTAACTTGTCTAAGCCTGAGGCAGAAAGGGAGGACTTCACTGACAGATGCTAATTTGAACATATTGTTAGCCCTTTATTTACAGAATTGGTCTGTGTGTGGATGGAATGAGAACATAGTGACTTTTCAAATAGAAAGTTTCCAGTACCTTTCTTTTGAACATGTGTGCCACAGGTGGGGAAGTCATGTGATAATTCCTTAGATGAATTTTAAGTAGAGAGAAATGCTCCTATGAAGAAACATTTCCTTTAGAATTGTGTGCTCAGGTATATGTGGTAAACATTATCCACTTTCAAGGGAGTTGGACAGGATGAGGAAGAGGCTAGGTACTCTGCCCAGAATGTAATAACAGTGGTCTCCTCTACTCACAAGGAGCGTGGAATGGTAGATGACTTTTGAAGCCCTGTTCTAACCCAGAGTCTATGATTTTGAGATGATTTGGGGTATAGGGATACATGGTAAAGTACAATTTGCAGAAAGGAAGAGAGAGGGGAAAACTACATCAGTGAAGGGGAAGAGAAAACTTTGGGGAGTTGTGGGAAGAGGGTTGCTGTGACAAAACATTTAGTTCCAAATCCTCAAAAACTCTTTGTTTTTTTTTTGCCTCTTTCAGGTGACATGTTTAGTAATTTAATCAATCAACATAATTTCAAGGTTAATGTATTTAAGGTTATTTAATGCTTAGAAAATAAATGAGCAAGTTATGATACAGAAAAGAAAAAATCCATTATAAAAAAGTAAGTACATTTTGAATAGACTTCTTCTGGACTGCAATAAATATTTATTTCCCTTCTTCATGCTCACCCACATGCAGTCAAAATCTGTCTAGAATATGTTTGTTATGTTTATGCCCATTACCTGATTCCACAGACATAAAATTATGTAACTTTTTTCCACCTGTCACTGGAGACATAGGGAGAAAAGATAATAAATCCAAGATACTTTTTAAAGAAAATTAGACATAAGGCCATAGGAAGAAAAACACTACCAAATTATTTATTGATTGGGATAATTTTGTTGTTTAAATTAGAGATGGCAGATGTTATGTGATGTAATATACCATGCATGTTTCAATGGTAGAATGGGGGGGATATCTTAGGTTTTAAATTTCTGGCTTGATGGATGTCATGGCCTCTGCTTAAGTTTCATTAAATGTTCATTAAAGATATGCCAAAGTCAGTTAATAATTTAATTAACTATGTGATACTTATATAAATGTATGATACTTGAATATTTCCTTTATATTGTGATAAGGAAAAATATTAGGTCTTCTGAGATGACAAGTTATTGGTAATGATAGGTGTTAATGATGGTGTGTATGTATATATGTACACACACACATGTATATATGTTTGTCTTTATTAAAAATTCAGTTTTTCTTTCTTTGGATAGCTTTTTTCAGCTAAAGAATATGTACTCTTCCATAAAATGACTATGCTAGATTTTTAAAAATTAATGAGATATGTGGTATAAATCATGGTTGCATGAATTCTTATAGTATATGTTTGTTATTAAGACATTTATTTTGGATACTGACCGCGTATATTGAAAGTTCACTCCTTCATCAGAAACATTTCTTGCACTGGGACATAATGTTTTGATCTCTCTATTTGCTTTAATCTGCCCTTGTTGGAAAATTGGTGTTCAGTAGAATGCATTTTTCAGTATTTCATAGCCAAGAATGCATATTTACTTAATAGCCTCCTTCATTCAGAATGCGGGAAAATGTGCCATCATCAAAAATATTTCAAGGTTGCATATGCTTTATCCCTTTTGCGTAACTGTGCCTGTTACTATAAAGTATCATGTCCTAGGTTGGTTGGTTGGTTGGTCTGGTGTGCAGCAATCAATGTCTTTATCTCACTCTACTCCCAATATGGTTGCAGTTCTTGGGTGGGTTTTATAAATAATAGCTAATGTACAAATGCAGGAATCATGAAAGTCCTCTTGAAGGAAATCATCACTTGAACTGAGCTTTGAAGAGAGTCATGGCTTCTAACAGATAGAGGTGAGAAAGGAGAAAATTTCAGAAATAAGAAATGTCTTGAATAAAAGTGCAGAGGCAGCAGGGCAAAGAATATCATGTACAAGAAAGAGAAAATGGAGTTTCTGCTTATGTGTGTGTGTGTGTATATACGTGTATGCATTTATATTATATATATTATTTGACAATACTTTCTTAGGATCATTTTAATTTATCTTACATTAGGAAAAGTAACATGTGAATGAGACTTCTTAAAGAAAGGGTATCATCAAAACATTGTAAACCAATTAGGTTGGTAGGGGGAATCCACCATGTATTTATTAATTTGACTTCATTTGACTTCAAATCTGTCCACTTAGTAGCTGTATGACCTTGAGTAAGTCACTTAACATCTACCTGTCTCAGTTTCTTCACATAAGTTTATATTTTATGATCAAAGGATAATAATACCATCAATCTCCCGGGGATTATTGTGAGAATAAAATGAGATAATAATATTTGTAAATCACTTTTCAAACCTTAAAGGGGCACATAAATGCTAGCTATCATTATTAAAATTATTATCATTATTATTATTTGAACATTTGGTTTTTGTATAATCTTCTTGCAAATTTAGTTTGGAATCAATTATAACTGGAGAAGCTTGTATAAAATTAACCCTATTTCACAGGTCCTACATATGAATATGTATGTACATATATACGTGTCTATATACATATACATGTATGTATGTATCCAGTAGAGATAGGAAAAAGAGATATATGTACATATATATATATATATGTATACGTGTATGTATATACATGTATGTATGCGTTCAATAAAGAGGAAAAAGAAATACACATACATAAGTGTATATATAAATACATATATATGTATGTATCCAATAGAGATAGGGAAAAAGAAAATAAAGCAATGAATTAGAAGCCATCAACAAACTGAATGTTTGAAAAAGTCTCTGTTGCTAGAGGAAGTTGTGGCTAATTATTTTTTGTCTTGGGTAATGGTTTTCCTGCAACCCAGTGTTAAGCCCTCTCTTGAATCTGATTAGCATTCATCCTCAAGGCAGATCTAAACTAACAATTAAGACCCAAAATTACATTTCTGTGTTCTGGTTGCTTGACCCTTCTATCTGAAATGTACATTCTCCTATAGTTTGAGAGACACAAGGCACCTGCTTCCAAGCCTGTCCTGTATAACAAGGTCAGTTTTTATTGTAATTGTCACCTCTGAGGTCTGCCCTAATGTGTCCCAAGATATGCATAGATGGAGGTAGATTCCATTGTTTCTGAAGCAAAACAAAAGCAAGAACACAGTGGGCCTGTAGTGCAAGAGCCAGCAATCTTTGCAGCTGCCTCCAGGACATACCTTCCCACTGTCTTCCTGGGTCAGTGATGGGGCAAATGGTCTGCAGTCAACACTTCCCTGGCACACCTGAGAGGGAGCCTTGACATATCTCTTCTGGAAAACCTTTACAATCTTTGGCCAGATACGTAAGAACCATTTTTGCTGGACTTGCCTGGTTGTGAAAAAGGGCCTTTACTTATTAAAGGATTATTGAAACCAAGCTTATCTCTCTGTTAGCACACAGACAGCTAATAATATTTGCCAACAAGCAATAAGCCTTTATTTATCACCTACTGTATGCCATGTCTTCTGCTGGGGGCTGAAAATATAAAGTGAAAAGTGACAGTCTCTTGTCCTCAGAAATCTTACATTCTTCTAGGGCTGAGAGTAGAGGGGACAGATACAATCTGTTCAGAGATAAGCAAATACATATTGTATACAAAATGAATACATAATAATGCGGAGGAGCAAGGGGATGAGGTGATCACAAAAGGCCTCTTGAAAGAGGTGGCACTTGAGCTGACCTTCTGAGGGAGTTTGGGTTCCAAGAAATGAAGGTAAAAAGAGAGAAAATGCCAGGCATGGGAAGATAAACTGTGCAAATACGTAGAGGTGAGACACAGAATGCTACGTACAGGGAACAGATGGTGGGCCAATTTGATTGAAGCAAGGAGTGAATGAAGACTAGGAGTAATGTGTAATCTTCCTGGGCTAGAGCTTGATAGTGAAGGGCTTAAGATACCAGAAAAGTTGATCTTTTATCCTGAAGTCCCTGGGGAGTGACTGAATCTCCTTGAGCAGGGGATAAAATCTTGAATTTTCGAAGGAGAAATTTTAAGTGCTGCTGATTTTAACTGTGGTAATAGAAACTATATGTTTGAGAGGAGCTCTGTGATAGAAAGACCTCTGGACACCATCATGACAGAGCCTGGCTCTTCTGGTACTTGTTGATGTCTTATAAGTCTATTTTGAAGCAGGATAAAGACCTGGGATTGACAGACTGATTTCAGGGGGCCCAGGGATTAGATGAGAAAAATATATATCTTTATTTTCACTAATCCCTAACTGAAATTTAGAATTTCCTTCAATTATAATTTAAACAACTACAAAACACTTTTGTTCTGAGAAAGGGGACCATAAACTTCACCTGACTTGCAAAGAGGTCCATGATAAAAAAAAAAAGTTAACTACTCCTGCTTTCAAGGGCTTCCAGATCTATCACTGTATTGGTTTGCACAGGTTCAACCTTGTAAAATACGAGCATCCTAGATGAGACTAGAGAGATCATTTACTCCAACCCTTCATTTTACACATGAAGAAACTCAGGTCTACCAAGGTTAAGTGACTTCCTCAAAGTCACATATTAAATTAGAAGCTGAACCAGGAATAGATTTAATGTATCCTGACTCACATTGGAATGAGCAGTGGACTGTACCTCACTGCTTAAGACTTCATAAAAGATTTGAGTGCCTATGGTATACATGGCACTGTAAACTGCTTGAAGGTAGTAACAATTTCCTTTTTTTCTTTTTGTATCTCTCAGGCCTAACATAGTGCCTGGCAAATTGGAGGTGCTTAATAAAAGCTTATGAAATGCTGTTGGTAGATATGATATATTGGAACATGGAACTGTGGAGGAGATATTTTCTGTCTTCAGAGGGATTTTGGTCTTGCCTGAAAGACAAAGAAGATTGTCAAGGGAATTATATATATATTGCTGATATTCCTGCCTCCAATGTGTCATGGAGGAAGAGAAAATAATTTCATATTTTATGATCAGCCAAAGTTTGCCAAACAGAAGTGTAGCAATTCTAAGTCTTTAAGATCTAAGTCTTAAAGCATGGTTAGTATTTGGGAAGAGAGAGAACTTTCCAGATAGGGAAATAAGTGACCAAAATTCATAGAAGGTGAAAAAGTTGGGGATGTGCTCTGATGGTAGGGGAGGGGGATAGCAAATGAGTCATCAAAGAGTGCATAAAAAAAGACTTGTAGAGAGACAAGGCTGGAAAGGTATGTTTTCTGTCAGACTTTAGTGTCTTCCTTACTTTTTGGCAGTCTCATGAGCTCATGGACCCTTTCTTAGAATAATGCTTTTTAAATGCATAAAATAAAATTGATAGCAGTACAAAGTAAGCCAATTATACTGACAGACAATTATCAAAATATTCTAGTGGTAGCTAGGTGAGAAAGTGAATAGAGTACCAGTCCTGGAGTCAGGAGGACCTGAATTCAAATCTGCCCTCAGACCCTTGACACTGGCTGGGCAACCTTGGACAAGTCACTTAACCCCGATTGCCTTACCTCCTCCCTCCAAAAAATATTTTATAAAAGTTCACTGACCCCAGTTATAGACCTTGAATGTTTTTAAGGGCCTTGAGTGACAAGCACATTAGTATAGTCTCTATCCAATAGGCAGGGAGAAGACATTTTTTAAAACAGGTGTAATATCATCCAAGTGGCATTTTAGATGCACTGGTATCTTGTTCAAAATGCATAGACAGACCAGTTGCAAAACTGTTGCATCAATGAAATCTTGATATGGTAGGAGCCTGGACACTGATGGTGGTAGTGGGAAAATAATAGGAAGAACAGATATGAGACATTGCAGGATGAATATGATAGATGGACAAATGAATGTTTGTGGCTATTTTCAAAGTTCTCTGTTTCCATGTTAGACTTCAGAGCAATGATAGAGTAAGAGATGGGGGAAAGAGGTTTGAGCAAAGAAATATTTATAATGTATAGCTGGCAGCAGATGACACAACCTTTTATACTCCTTTGTTGTGGTTAAAACATCCATTCCACTGTGGTCCTATTAATAAAGGTTCTGGAAATAGTAATAAGCTCATATTTTATGTGAAATCATTCAAGAATTACTGAGTAGTTTAGGATCTCAGAGACCATCTAGTTTGCCCCATATTGTGACATATTAAAGAAATTGTCATTTGACCTTTGTTTGAAAGAACTTAAGTGAAAGAGAAGCCATTACCTTCTCAGGCATCACATTCCATCACTGGACAGCTCCAATTGATAGGAAGATTTTTCTTTAAATCAAGATAATTTTTTCATTCCATTGACCAGTCTTAGTTCCGCCTTCTGAGGCCAACCAGAAAAAAAGTCTGCTCCTTCTCCATGACATCCCTTCTGATACTTGAAACTTTCTATGATGTCTCCTATGAATTATTTTTTTCTCAGCTAAACATCTCTAATTCAATCTATTAATACTTACATAATATTTGATTTTTAGGCTTTTTTCATCATTCTGTTTACCTTCCTCTGGATGCTTTCCAGTTTAGCAATGAGCCTTTTAAAATGTAATTCTCCAGACTAGGGACAATGCCCTTGATTTGGTCAGATTATGATAAGAAAGTGTTAGATCATCACCTCTCTCAATCTGGAAACTGACTATGTAGCCTGAAATCACACTAACTTTTTGAATCACTTTTTGAATCACTACATTGATTCATATTGATCTTGCATTGCAATAAAACTGCCAGATATTCTCAACTAAACTATTATCTATTCCTATTCTGTATCTTACTAGGAGATTTGATTTTTGAACTCAAGTGTAAAATTTGACAGTTATTCTTACTAAATTTCATCTTAGATTCATCAGGTCAAAGTGTTTTGAGAATTGATTCTGTCATGTAATGTTTTTAGGAATGCCTCCAAGCCTCATAATACCTACATATTTGATAATTATACCATCTATGCTATATAATTCACTAATGGAATGTCAAATAGCACAGGACCAAAGGGAGATCATTGTGGTGCTCTACTCAAGCCCTCCCTCCAAAGTGACATTGAGCTATAATGACAACTCTATGGCTCCAGCCATTTACTCAGTTCAGAGTTCACCTATATCTAATATTGTCTGAACCACCATTTTCCATCTCATCCCCAAGAACAGCAGGGAAGCCTTTAGCAAAAGCTTTGCTGAAATGAAGTTAAACTTAAATTGCAGAATTCCTCTATATTCTAGTCCAGTAATCTTGTATTAAAAGGAAATAAGGTTATTCTGACAGGACAAGACTTTAATAAACCATACGTATTTTTTTTTATTACATATTCCTTTTCTAGATATTCACTAAGCATACTTTCATAATCTAGAACTCAGCATTATGTCAGAGTAAAGCTCACTTGTCTTTATCTTGAAGAATTCTATGCTTGTCCCTTCTTTGAAAATGGGGACATTTGCCCTTTTCCAGCCATACAGCTTCTTTTTGTTTTTTTTCCTACTTCCTGTTTCTATCTCTCTATGTCTGTCTCTCTGTCTCTCTCATAAGATTTATTGATATCTTTTGCTTTTTACATCACAGTCATTTCTAGATATGTCATCTTTGACAGCCCATTCTACCAGCACTGAACTTGCCATTGTAACAAAGATAAATAGTCAAACAAAAATAATTAAGAACCTTTCATTCCATTCCATTCTTAACCAGCACTCCCTCTATGCATGTGCCAAGAAGAGAGAAATATATTCCGTTATTTATTCTTCAAGACAAAGATTGATGATTGCAGTCATTGAAAGTTTAGTATCCTTTCAGAGTTCTTTTTGGAAATTTACATTATTGTAATCATTATCTATATTGTTCCTCTGGTTCTGCTTATTTCAGTTTGCCTCAGTCCATGCAAACTTTATCAAGTTTCTATGAATTCTTAAAGTTTATTATTTCTTATTTCAAAATATTCCATTAAATTTGTCTAACACAGTTCATTTAGTCATTCCCAAACAGATGATACTCACTTTGCTCCCTATTCCTTGCTACCATGAAAAGTGTTGCGAGGAATATTGGGGCATATATCCTTGGTTTTTGTTTTTGATCTCCTCATGCCCCGTGGTGGAATTAATAGATTGAAGGGTATGAATATTTAGTTACTGGTCACTACGTGCCAGTTCTTTCCGCATCCCAGAATATAGCTAAACTGTCTCACCACTAATCTTTGTTTTCAGCACCCCGTTAGCCATCTTTGGCTTATCTTTTTAATATGATCTGTGATTTTAGGAGCATAGGGAGCTCCTGGTAGTGGGCAATTTCTCTTCGACTTGGAGAGTTGTCTTAGAGAGTTGGTGGAGAGCACTGAATGGTTAAATGACTTAGGAAAAGGCTCTTATGCTTATTTCACAGGATCATAGTTTTAGAGCTGGAAGGGAGGCCATTTAATTACCATTTCCCTTATTTACAAACGAGGAAACTGAGGCTCAATGAGATTAAGTTGACTTGTTGAAGGTTATATAAATAGGAAACATTAAAAATAGAATTTGAACCCATGTCCTCCTACTCGAGAGCCAGTAATATGGCCACCATGTCATACTGCTTTCTTCCTTGTGCAATGTTACCTAGACATTGTCTTTTTTTAAACCTTCTATTATTCTCCTTGGCAGAGACAGAAGAAAAGAAGAATTGAGCATCTCTTCCTTCACTTCATCCTCTGTTACCATTATCCTATGCACCCTGAACAGTGGTCCTAATCCTTCTTTGATCTACCTCCCCCTTCCCAGTATATCCATCTACCTTCTTTTATTGCCCTCTGCATTCCTTACTAGCTTCAGCTCATTTCAAGTTTTAGCAACACTAATTACATTTTTAAAGGACTGCCACACTTTTTTGTGTTCCCCTTCAAATACTTGTTCTTGCCTTCCACCTTCCTTATATGGCTTTTTAATATCTGTGTTGGTCAGTGAGTTCTCTACTCATCTATATCAGTTGCTTTAGACAAATTCCCTTTTGTACTCATCAGAATTTTTTCCCTTTGTGTTTTTAGAATTTCATTTTCAATTGTTTCCCATCCCTTTTTTGTCTTTGTTCCTCTGTAGAGTTTTAGGCTATCGGAGCCTGTATACTTTTTCTCTGAATCATTTGAATTCTGTTCTCACCTAATCGAAGGAATATCTCCGATTACTACTGGCTTTCCTTGCTTTCTCTAACACAGATTATAAGATGGAATAATCACTTTCACTCAAGCTTCCCATTATTCCAATTAGAGCAATTGATCCTTAGAAAGATTCTCCCAATTTTCAGAACATAAGCAGAACAATTTATACAAATGTCTGCAAATACAGAATTTGCCAAACACAGCACTTGCTCTTTAATTTAGTTAAAAACACTTTTATTGCCTTGTATATATTCAGTTAGATTAAATAGGTCTCTCTTTGGAATTCAGTCATTAGATCCAGTGCTATTATTTGATATATTGCATGATGATTTTTCCCCAGAACCTTCTCTTCAAATCTCACAGTTCAGTTATTTGTTTAGATAAATATTGGGAATATCTTACAAAACTTTTCCCTACTTGGAATTTTTGTTAGTTGACTGAAGACTGAACTTCCATATTGATGGCGCATCTGTTCGTGAATAGTGAATTAAAAAGTCTTTAGGGGATTATTATTTACTCCATGCACACCATGGGGGTTTTAAATTTACTTTTAAAAGCTTATGAAGGAAAGAAAAAAGACATATCTCGAGATGTCAACACTTCTTAACACTTTTTCCAGGATTTTAAAATAAATCAGGCTATTTAAGAAATTATACTGTGTGCAATTGAAATCGCAACCAACATGAGATTTCATTCATTTATTCAGCTTTTATTAAGATTGTAAAACTCTGGGGTATGAGGTCACAGATATGAAAAGTTTAAATAAGACATTGTCCCTTCCTCCTTGAGCTTATAATTTGAAAGAAAAATGAGACACACATACATCAGTCCATTTCACATCATTCTGGGACCAAAGAGACCTGGAAATTATACCAATACTGGGGCTGCCTATGGAAACACTGTATCCCAAAGGATATATTTCCTCATTCCTTACAAACAAAATTACATGATAAGTACATTATAGAACTGCAAAACAAAGTGCCACGTGAGAGCTGAGAGGGTGGCTGATATTGACTGGAGATCTGGGAAGGTTTAATGAAGAAAGTGGCATTTAAATTGGATTTTAAAGGATGTGTAGGAATTTAATAGGCACAAAGGGAAAGATAGGGCATCAGAGAAATACAGAACAGGACTGGCAAGGGCACAGAAGTAAGGAAGTATAAAAAGGGAGATTTTTTTTGGGGGGGGGTGAAGCAGGGCAAGGAGGTGATATGGTCCAGAGGCAACAGTAATATAGCTGTGTGTGGAACTATGCCATAACCTATATTCACCAGGAGTTTCCATAGTGGCGTTCAGAGTCTGAATTCTTATATCTGAACCACTTCTGATCTAGGCTACCATTTGCAGAATTGTATAATTTGACAATTGGAAAGAACCTTTACAGCTATGTAGTCTAGCCATTATTTAAGGAAAAAAAAAGATTATTGTGGTAGTGGCTTGACCATAGTCTGGTGAGATATACAGTAATGGACACAAAGGATCGTATTTAATGTAAATGTGAATACTAAGGGTTCCCATAATGCCAAAAGGGACTCGAAAGGTTACCTAGTCTAAACACTTCATTTTATAAACGAGCAAGATGAGGCCCACCCAGAGAGTGAGAAAGAGATCACAAAGGCTTAAGTGGTTTGTAGCAACCCCTCTTCAGAGGTCATGTTATAAAATTGGATCCTTTTCAAGTTTGAGGTTTCTATAAATACTTGAGTGTATAATGGATATGTAAGGGACTAATAATTAATGTTAGTACTAAATATCAGTTGAAATGCCAGCATGAACAAGGAGGTTAAATTAAAAAATCTTTAGAACATATCCTACATTTAATGATGGGCTAGGCTGTTTTTAGCAAAATCAGTAAAATAGGGAAATACTTTTGGGGATTTTTAAAAAAAATTTCCCCCCATCCAGTTATCACATTCCTCTTCATGTTCTCTGACTGTATTTTAACTACCTTTAGCCTGCCCGCTGTGATATATTCTGGAGAGAATGCTTCTTTCTTTCCATCTTTCTCTATTCCTGCTTTCAGGGCTGCTTCTGAGTAGCAGTAAAACCACCTAGAAAGCATGTTAGCTTGGGTGATAGAAATCAGGGATTTTAGTCATTATAGCTACCCTATTGAAGTATCTCACTTTCTTTATCTGTATGGTGGGGATAATAATATCTGCCTTTGGTTCACAACAATGTTCTTTTTTTAAAAAAAATAAGCTTTTATTATTATTTCTTGTTTCTTACATTACCATGGTATTTCATATGTCCCTTCTCAGAGAGCCATCTCATAAGATAAATACTATTTCTGGAGAGAAAAAAGTCAGCATAACTAATTGATACATTGAAACCTCCTGAAAACATGTGCAATGTGTAACACCTGTGGAGCTCCCATCATTGCCAAGGTGTGGGTTGCAGTTGTCTTCTCATCTCTTCATTTGAGTCCTGCTTAATGTTTATACTTTTGTTACCTCTATTTGTCATTTTTGGTTTGTCGTTCTTTCCATTCACACTGTTCGATATTTTCTTGGATCTGCTTATTTCACTGTCAATTCATAGAGATCTTTCCATGCTTTGTATTCATCACACATTCCTTTTTATTCTTTGCCACTTAATGTTATTTTTTCCAATTACGTGTAAAGACAGTTTTCAACATTCACTTTTATAAGATTGAGTTGCAATTTTTTCACCTTCTCTCCCCTCTGTCCTCCCCAAGATGATATTCAATCTGATATAGGTTATACATGTCCAATCATATTAAACATATGTCTACATTAGTCACATTCTGGAAGAAGAATCATAACAAAAGGGAGAAACCATGCATCACGCAGCATTCCATTCCATTTGTGTATCACAGTTTGTTTAGCCATTTCCCAATTGATGGACATTTTCTTATCAATTCTTACCATACACAGAGAGAGACAGAGACAGAGAAATAATGCCATAAATGATGTTTTGGAGCATATGGGGACTTTTTTCTGATCAGTGGTTTCATTGGGGTATAGACTCATTAATGAAGTCCCTGGTTCAAACAGTATCAACATTTTGATGATTTTATTTACATTCTTCCAAATTGCTTGTAAAATATTTGTCTCATTTCACAGCTCCGCCAACAATGTGGTAGTGTGTTAATCTTTCTACAACCTTCCAATATTGACCACTGCCATTTTTGTCATTTTGCCAATTTTCAGGATGTGAGGTAGAACCTCAGTATGGTTTTGATTTGCATTTCCCGTATTATTAGCAATTTGGAGAATTTTATGTGCCTATGAATAATTTTTACTTCTTTTGAGGACTGGTCGTATCCTTTGACCATTTGTTTGGGAATGACTATTAGTCATACACACATATACATACATATATATTGTTTATATAGCTTGAATACCAAACCATTATTGGACAAATACAGTGGACCTTTTTTCATCAAACTACTTCCCATCTTATCCTAGATGTATTAATGTTGTCTATACAGAAGCTTTTCAGCTACAAGTTTCCTCTGCTACTGTGAATACAGTATTATGTTCTTTCTGTTATTCTCTTTATTGACTTTCTTCTACATTTGCCTGGAAATCTCCTCCCTGTGTCCATGCTCTCTCACTCCTCCAGGTGCCAATTGCCTCTAGAGTTTCCAATCCCTGCCCCCACCCCCGCCCCCACCCTCACCCCTAGGACAGGTAGACATTTCAAGCACTAAATGCCCCAGACCTCATCCTGTGTGAGGTCCTCATCTCCGTTCATCTATAGGTGCATTCGTCAATATAACCCTCTCTCATCTCTTTCCCTTCCCTTTCCTACTCTCCCCTCATCACCAACTCCTGTAGTCTCTTCTCCTTCAGAGATCACAGAAGTCACCTTCTCCTCATTGATACTCCTCAGGCATTTGACACCAGTGAATCACTCACTCTTCTTTGCCCCTCTGCTCCTCTCCCCAACTTTATTAGCCATCCAATGTTGTAATGTAATCCCATCCCCCCATCTGCCATTTCACTATTACCTCTGCTAGATTTCTGCCTTCACCCCTATGAAACATTTAGGAAAAAGGTCTCTTACTTTTTTTTGTTTTGGTTTTTTTAAAAATTTTTTTTTAAATTTTTAGTTTACAACACTCGGTTCTACATAATTTTGAGTTCCAGATTTTCTTCCGTCCCTCCAACCCTCCCCAAGACGGCATGGAATCCCATATAACTTCCACGTATAACTTTGCATTGAATTAATTTACACACTAGTCAAGTTGTGGAGAAGAATTATGACCAATGGAATGAATCATGAGAAAGAAGAAACAGAACCAAAAAAAAACCAACCCAAAAACAAAAACAAGAGTGAGAAAAAAAGGGGGGGAGGGAAGGCAAACATAAAGTGTGAATCTGCATTCATACTTCATAGTTCTTTCTCTGGATGTAGACAGCATTCTCCATCGTGAGTCCTTTGGAGTTATCTTTGCACCTTGTGTTGCTGAGAAGAGCAAAGTCTGTCAGGGTTAGTCCTCACAGAATCCATATAGCTGTGGTTGTGTATAATGTTCTCCTGGCTCTGCTCCGCTCACTCAGCATTATGTCGTGTAGTTTTTCCAGGTTGTTATGAAGTCTGTATCATCCCTATTTCTTATGGCACAATAGTTTTCCATTACCTTCATATACCACAGTTTGTTCAGCCATTCCCCAATTGATGGGCATCCCTTTGATTTCCAATTCTTAGCTACGACAGAAAGCGCTGCTATAAATATTTTTGTACATATGGGTCCTTTTCCCACTTGTGTGATCTCTTTGGGATACAACCCTAGAAGTGGTATTGATGGGTCAAAGGGTATGAATATTTTTAAAACCCTTTGGGCATAGTTTCAAATTGCTCTCCAAAATGGCTGGATCAGTTCACAACTCCACCAGCAATGTAACAATGTTCCAATTTTTCCACATCCTCTCCAGCATTTATCATTTTCCTGTTTTGTTATTTTAGCCAATCTGACAGGACAGATGTGGTATCTAAGAGTTGTTTTGATTTGCATTTCTCTAATCAGTAGTGATTTCAAGCATTTTTTCATATGCCTATAGATTGCTTTAATTTCTTCCTCTGAAAACTGCCTGTTCATATCCTTTGACCATTTCTCAATTGGAGAATGACTTGTATTCCTATATATTTGGCTTAGTTCCCTGTATATTTTAGAAATGAGGCCTTTATCAGCGACACTAGTTGTACAGATTTTCTCCCAATTTTCTGCTTCCCTCCTAATCTTTGTTACATTGGTTTAAAAAGGACTCTTACTGATCCCTCTAAAAGTAAAATGAACAGCCTCAGGAGGTAGTGGGATCCAACTCACTGAATGTTTTCCATCTCAGGCTCAATGACCACTCATCGGAGGTGTAGAAGGGATTATCTGTATTTAACTAAATGACTTCTGAAGTGCCTTCCAGTGCTGAAGTTTTTAGATTCTGTAAAATATAATGGGGGAGAGCATTAATATTCTCTGTTAAATTTAATTTAATCATTGCGCTTTGTATCACTTTGCCTATAACATAAGTTTAACACTATCTTTTCAGAGTAGTGTAATGGAAAAAATGGTTGGACTATGACTCTTAAGATCTGGGTTTGAATCCTGACTCTTCTTTGCCCCTCTGCTCCTCCCCCCAACTTTATTAGCCATCAGTAAGCACAGAGAAGTTATTAACTACTTCTCTGAACTTCAGTTTTTCTCAGCTGTAAAATGGGAATAAAACTACTTATTACTTATTTTTCAGGATTGATGTGAAGATAAAATAATATATATGTGCATATACATAAGCTCTATAACAATAAACACTATATGTGAGCTATTATTATTGATGAATAAAGATCTTAGGAGATTAAAACTCTTTAGAATATATTAAATTAACTATCTGAAGCATGTACCTTCTGAACATAGGCATTATTAGGATTTTAATAAAATCAGTGCTAAGAATTTTTTAAGTTTGAGAAATCAAATATGAATATTAATTATGTATGTGAGCATGGGCAAATTTCTTAACTTCTCTCAAATTCAGTTCCCTTTTAAAATGAGAAGTTTGGACCATATAATGAGCCCTAGCTCTAAAATCCATGATTCTATTAATGATTATTAACTTTTTTTTTGGAAAATACCCAGCAAAAAATTCAAGGCTTCTTGGCCATGTATAGCCTAGCTTAATGTTTCAGTGAAATTATAGGCATTTGTAAAAAAAATCACGATGTAGTCATTTTAAAATTAAAGACTGTATCTCTTAAAATTTTCAATTATGCTGGTAGAATTAATCACTCACCCAAAAAGCTATGAAGGATATTATGCATTATCTAATGATAATTACACTCATAAAATTGCATTGCTTCTGCTTAAACTCTTCTGAAACCTTTTAAAATAATTCCCATATCACTCTTTGCCCAGTGTAGATGCTTCCAGATCATCCTTCCTCCTGAGTCACAGCTCCCCTTCCTTTGCTATGGCACAAAGGATTGTGAGCAATATGCTAGTGTTTCTTTTTCCTTTGTGGTCCAATTTCATCATAGTTTCCTGCTAGAGTTGTATTCTTTGAAAATTGGCTCACAACCTACAACAGGAGCAATCCATTAATCTGAAAGTCTGGGGAGATGGGAAGATTTAGGAATTATAAACATCAAATAAACAGAACTCAGAAATGGTTCAAGAATCATGGAAGAGGAATGAGCTAATATGTGAAATGTCCCATCACACTTTGGTGGTTTGAGGACATTTGCTTGCTTTATGTTTTTAAGTGGAAGCATTGCATAGACATGAAAAGAAACAACACTGGTAATTAGTAAAATAGCAGGGCTTTATGGGAATAAACAACACCATACCTAGTGACAGAAGATATAGGGATGTCTGCCAAATGCTTAAAAAGCCTCTTAGTTAAATTTCATTGGACAGTATTACTTCTGGTTGAAAATAAGCATTTACAAAATAAACAGAAGTGAACTTGTTCAGTTGGCGGAATACACGCTTGTGATGAAAACTTTATGCAAAAAATCAGCTAAGACTCCACAGTGGAGATGAAACTGTCTACTGTGAAAATGACAAACGGTTGGTTAGAAAATACTATAATTTAACACATGGCTATGCATTTCTTTGGGTTCTTGGATATGTGATAGGGCTTCACAATGAATATAATTAGAAAGTTGGTCCAAGATTGCAAATCAGATCTAAAAGACTTTGAATCATGCCAGCTATGCCTGGTTCCTTTTTGTAAGTTCTGATGGTTTTAGAAATGTTGCCCAAGGACATGGAAGTAAAATCCTTTTTAGGAAATGCAAGCTATAGGCATGTGTTATTTGGAGCTATACTTAGAGTACTATAGTTATACACTTTTAACTTTTGAATCATCCTTTTCCTTTCCACTCAGTAAGCCACTTTATCTGAATTTTGAAATATGTAGGCAGAGAAGCCGATTATGTGCCTGGCACATAGTAAGTAGGCTTTTAATAAGTTTTGATTGATTAATTGACCGATTCACCTAAGAACTCAAGTGTTGAGGAGGTAAAGGAATGATCTGGGCCTTAAGCAAGGGGAGGAGAGGTTGTCTTTGATTTCGAGGAGCAATGGGAGGTAAACATGAATTCAAGAGAACCTTGTATGACATTATTTATTATCTGGTTTGGTTTTGGTCAGTTATTTATTTTGATATTTTAATGAGTGCATGATTTTCTAGGTAAGGGTTGTTGTGCCACAATACAGGTTTAGAACACCTCAAGCCTTGTCCTTCTGTTCAGCTTTTGTTCATATCTTTACATGATTCTTTCACAAAGGTTTTTATCAGTCTACTGGACTCAATTGTGGAGAAATTGGTCATATGATTTTGATCTCCCAATATCTGCAATGTTATTTGAAGAGAGCGCATGTACAAATATGTAAGGACCAAGCTATGTTAGATTCAACCAGTACCTGAGGAGGGTATGCTGGTCCCTCAATACCAACATTTCAAAGAGTTTCTGTTAAGTGACTTAGAGCGGTTTTTGGTGTACAAAGAAATACAGTGGAAAATACGTGGGAATGGGGGACAGAAGACCTAGCTTCAAGTTCTAAACCTTTTTTTTTTAACTAGTAGTAAGATCTTGGATTAGAAATTTAATCTCTGTGGGCTTTGGTTTCCACATCTGTTAAACTGTTTGTCCCAGAGTTGTTGGGATCAAATAAGTTTTGAAGTATCATGTAAACCACAAGTGCTACATAGGCAGCTAGGTAGGTACAGTGGATAGAGGACTGGATTTGGAGTGGAATTGAGGAAGATGTTTGAATTCTGCTGCAGAAACTTATTAATGTCTTTTCCTAGGTAAGTCACTTAAATTCTCTGAGGCTCAGTTTCCTAATCTGTAAAATTGGGACGATAATATTATTTATATCACAGGTTGCTGAGATCAAAATAGTAAATATATGTAAACCACTTTGCAAGAGAGAACTATACAAATATTAACTAGTATTATTATTACTGTCTAAGTGTGAGCTATTATTTAAAAAAAGACAGCAACTAAGAAGACTTCATGGACCTGTGAATGAAGGGAAGAGTTATAGGTCGAAAAAAATATTATTCCCCATGCAGACACCTTAGGGTGACAAGCTAATTATCTCATTAAATTAATAAAACAGAATTTCAATTTATTTAGAATAAAATATGTACCATGATTCAGGGAAGTAGTGAACGCAGTTGTAAAATCATATATACAGAAATATGGTTCACAACCTCAGACTGATAATCACTGGAATTAGAGGTTATCAGAGAAGTAAGGCAGTTCTGGGCAGTCTGACTTTTTAATTTAATTTATTCTGAACTTAAGAAATAAAACAAGCATTTCTATAACAGTACACTAGGAAAAAAAGATCATTACACATGAAACTGCAATTCTATTATGCATAACTTGCTACTTTTTTATTTTTAGTTTACATCAGACAGTTCTACATAATTTTGAGTTCCAGATTTTCTCCCCTCCCTCCCTCCTTCCTCCCCAAGATGGCATGAAATCTCATATAACTACCATGTATAACTTCGTATTGAGTTAATTTATACACTAGTCAAGTTGCGGAGAAGAATTATGACCAATGGAATGAATCATGAGAAAGAGGAAACAGAACCAAAAAAAAAAAAACCCCAAAAACAAAAACAAAAGAGAAGAGAAAAGGACGAGCATGAAGTGTGCCTTAATCTGCATTCAAACTTCATAGTTCTTTCTCTGGATGTAGATAGCATTCTCCATCGTGAGTCCTTTGGAGTTGTCCTTGCACCTTGTGTTGCTGGGAAGAGCAGTCTGTCAGGGTTGGTCCTCACAGAATCCATATATCTGTGGTTGTGTACAATGTTCTCCTGGCTCTGCTCCGCTCACTCAGCATCATGTCGTGAAGGATTTTCCAGGTTGTGATGAAATCCGTATCATCCCATTTCTTATGGCACAACAGGATTCCATTACCTTCATATACCACAGCTTGTTCAGCCATTCCCCAATTGATGGGCATCCCTTTGATTTCCAATTCTTGGCTACCACAAAAAGGGCCGCTATAAATATTTTTGTACATATGAGTCCTTTTCCCGCTTGTGTGATTTCTTTGGGATACAACCCTAGAAGTGGTATTGCTGGGTCAAAGGGTATGAACATTTCTGTGGCCCTTTGGGCGTAGTTCCAAATTACTCTCCAAAATGGCTGGATCATCTCACAACTCCACCAGCAATGTAACAATGTTCCAATTTTCCCACATCCTCTCCAGCATTTATCATTTTCCTGTTTTGTTATTTTAGCCAATCTTACAGGAGAGATGTACTATCTAAGAATTGTTTTGATTTTCATTTCTCTAATCAGTAGTGATTTCGAGCATTTTTTCATATGCCTATAGATATCTTTAATTTCTTCCTCTGAAAACTGCCTGTTCATATCCTTTGACCATTTCTCAATTGGGGAATGGCTTGTATTCCTTTATATTTGACTCAGTTCCCTGTATATTTTAGAAATGAGGCTCTTATCAGAGATACTAGTTGTAAAGATTTTCTCCCAATTTTCTGCTTCCCTCCTAATTTTTGTTGCATTGGCTTTTGGGAGTCTATTTGCCAAGACAAACCCAGGGCCTATATGAACATAACTATGAAACACTTTTCACGCAAATAAAGTCAGATCTAAATAAATGGAAAAATATCAGTTGCTCATGGTTAGGCCAAGCTAATATAATAAAAATGACAATTTTACCTAAATTAATCTATCTATTCAGTGCCATACCAGTCGAACTACCAAAAAATTATTTTACTGACCTGGACAAAATTATAACAAAATTCATCTGGAAAAACAAGAGGTCTAGAATATCTAGGGTATTAATGAAAAGAAATGCTAGAGAAGGTGGCCTAGCCATACTAGATATTAAACTGTACTACAGAGCAGCAGTCATCAAAACTACCTGGTACTGACTAAGAAACAGAGGTGTGGATCAGTGGAATAGGATAGGAATACAAGATGGAGAAGTCAACAAATATAGCAATTTACTCTTTGATAAACCCAAAGAGGCCAGTTTCTGGGCTAATAATTCACTATTTCACAAAAATTGTTGGGAAAACTGGAAAATAGTAGGGCAAAAACTGGGCATAGACCAATATCTTACACCATATACCAAAATAAAGTCAAAATGGGTTCATGATTTAGGAGTAAAGGCTGATACTATACGTAATTTGAGAGAGCAAGGAATAGTTTACTTATCAGATTTATGGAAAAGAAAAGAATTCATGACCCAACAAGAGATAGAGAGCATTACAAAATGCAAAATGGATAATTTTGATTATGTTAAATTGAAAGGTTTTTGTACAACAAAAGCCAATGCAATAACTTGCTACTTTTTAAAAATAAATAATAAAGTTACTGTGTAACTTTCTTTTTTCACTCTTTTCTTCCATCTCTCCCCAGTACCCTAAAGATGGCTACTGTTAGAAGCAAATATGTGTATAGAAAGATATAGATGTAGATATAAAATCATTCTATACATCTGCTTATCAGTTCTTTCTTTGCATACAGCAGGTAGTTTCTTCATAGGTCATTTGTAGTTACCATATTTCACTAGGTAATATTCACAAATTTTATGCCATATTTTTTGCAAATAAGTGGAGTGTGACCATTATGTAAAGCTTTAAAATTGTGCTGATATTACTTTAAAATAATTTATTACTAAACTATCTTTGGTGCAAGGTTAGGATGCACTGAATACTCGAGAATATATGTTAAAATTGAATACTGAATATGTTTATGAGCTGAGTACTCTAGGTTCATGGCTCACAATGTATGAGAGATAAATGTGCATCCATATGCCACTGGTGAATACATTGCTACTCTGTTTGCCTTTTAAGGGGCATGATGAACAGAATTATATCATGTGATAGGTGATATAGATTATAAACCAATTTTTAGACTAAAAAAAAGTTGCTGCAAGTGGCAATGATTATGCAGTGAAATACAGTAATTTGGGTATTGATAACTGTCAGAATGACTTAGTCTCTCAAACTAGTTCTTAACACAATATTGCTGTCACGGTATTCAGTGTTCTCTTAGTTCTGTTAATTTCACCAAGACCGAGGCTGTTGGCAGTAGTTTACACGTAGGATAAAATACTATTATGTATTTAGGGTGGCATGATAATTGAATTTATGCTACAATTCTTTCTTCTAGGAGTATGCCAAAGTGGGGGTGATTTGCATTAAGATTTTCCTTAAGGGAGCAGGGAAGTTGGGACGATTTTGCTGGAAGCTGTCCAGCAACTTACAAAGATGATAAATAGGAGAGAACGAGATACCTCTTGTAAATGTGTCTGGAAGGAAAGTCTTGGGACTGTTGTATAATGAATCTGTGAACTGTCCCTCTTCCCAAATGCTCCAATCCCATACTAGTTAAGGGAGGAGAGCTCCTCAATAGGAAAAAAAGAAAATCAGAGACCTAGGACTGAGGAAATGCTATTGGATTTTTAAATCAAAAGATGATATTCCAGGAAACAATTTTTGTCATGATATAGAGACAAAAACTAGAATGCTTGGGGGTAAGGAAGGATCAAGAGAAGGTGGATAAGAAGTAGAGACAATGAAAGTAGTAGATTCACAATCTTTTCAGAAGTTTAGTGTTGGAAGAATGGAAAGAGAGTGGGGAGGCCAAAAGTTCAGGTTATAGGGTTGTCTGTTCTTTTAAAAATGGGAAGACTTGAGAATTTTAGCAAGCTGAAGGGATATCAATTAGCTGTTATAATCCTATTGAATATGGTAAGATTTGGAGGTAGCTTGGTTGCACAGTGGATAGAACACAAGGCCTGGAGTCAGGAAAACGAGTTCAAATCCAACCTCAGTTCAACCACTTACTTGCTATGTGACCCACTGCACTTAACTCCTGTTTATCTCAGTTTCCTCATCTGTAAAATGTAGATAGATAGCACCTACCTCCCAGGGCTTTTGTGAGGATTAAATGAGATAACAATTGTAAAGGGCTTAGCACAGTGTCTGGTACAGAATAAACCCTATATAAATGTTGTCATCATCATCATTAATTATTGACTCTGTCTTTGTCTGCCAGTACTCACCCTTCTTTGCATTTCTCCCAATTCAGTGGTTGAAAGTGAAGATGTAAGAGAGGTGGTGTGATGGTTAATTTTAGAAACAAAGCAAATCATACTTCTTCCTGTGAGTCCTGAAGAGACATGGAGGTACATAAGGGTGAGGTGTTCTAATGGGAATTTCTAAAATGTACTCAGGCCCAGGATTCAAAGAAACTCAGCAATAACACATTCTCCTCTCTTATTGAGTCACTGATTGTAGTATTCACAGGTTTGAAATGGTGAAAATATAAAATACAGGTGTATTATCTTTAAAAGGAACTTTATAACTAATGATATAAATTAATTATTTTGATCCAAGGTATTCAACTCCCTTGCCTCCCTGCCCCGAGGTCTACTTCACAAGTCCTTTGTTACTTCATCACACACACACACACACACACACACACACACACACACTCTCACTCACACTATCTCCATCCCCAATGGGCACCATGCAATGCATTAATAAATTCATGGAGCATATGCCACCTCAGAATATGTAGAATTACCTCAAGCAATGATCTCTCCCAATTTTTCATGCTTTGAGCATAATTTATGAACTATTGTGGTAATTTCTCTTATTGGTGTGCGGTTTTTTTTGACTGATGGTGTTGGCTGCTGAAGGGTAGCCACTGTGTATACTTCTGGACACCCTGTGGGCATTCAGATGTTTGTTGATAGATAGCTAATATGGTGTCTTGAAATGTGCTGGGGGGAAAAATCTCATACAATTGTGTGTGGCAGCAGAGGTTAGGCTCACCTAACATTAAAGTTATCTATCAGCTGCCATGATCCTCTGGGTTTCAGAAGACTTGACTATCTGCTAGTGTTCCTCTCTTGGTTCTTGCCTACTCACATAGAATGAAATGCATACACCCAAAGCAGAGGGCAATTAGCTGGTGTCACAACCCTTTTGCACTAATAGTTTGGACCTGCTTGTCCATATGGGACCTTGGATGCTGGCCCTGGACTTCCTGTCTGGAATCTGATCCCCTGCCTGCACCCTTCTGCTGTGTATAATTTGCTCAGATGCTTACCTTAGTCATTTTGTTTCTAATTTTGTCTAAGACTTCTTTGCTTCTTTTCTTTTTTATGATTTACAGATATTTTATCGTTAAAAATGTCACTTTCATCTCCCAATATCTCCATAACTATAGAACGTTTGCGATAGAGAAACAGATAAGCAATACAAACTAACACATGAGCCATGTCTGACAGCTTAAATAGCAACATCTCTATCATTATTATTGAGAAGAGAAAAATATGCTTCATTGTAGGACTCTGCAATCAATACTGGTCATTACATTCATCTGAATTCTTGTATCTTTATCTCAGTCAATTTACTATTACTTACATGGTCACTTCTAATTCACTAGAATACTTAGATACGGAAGCTGGTCTGTTGACTTGGCTTCTGCCTCATGCCTCTTCTCTCCTGGCTGATATGCACCTAACTAGGAGGGTTATTTTCCCCAGCCAATACCTTTTGCTCATCTTGCGGTCTGTCAATAAACTAACATTTATTAAGCACCTGCTATATGCCAGGCACTGTGCTAAGTACAAGGGATAGAAAGAAAGGCAAAAAAAGCAAAATAAAAAAAAAAAAACAAAAAAACAGCTCCTCACTCTCAAGGAGCTGACAGTCTAAGGAGTCAGGAAGATGATATTCAAGCAACTATGTACCAAGCAAGATATAGACAGGATAAGTTGGATGTAGTCTGAGAGAAAGCACTAAGATTAACAAAAGAGAAGGTAAAGCTTTAACTGAGACTTGAAGGAAGCCATGGGAGCTAGGACGAGGAGAGCATTCTGGGCATAGGGGTAACCAGGAAGCTTGGAGATGGCGCATCTTGTATGAACAACAGTAAGGTGGCCAGTGTCTGGAAGCTCAGGGCTGACCATGTCACCTCCTTGTTCAGTGAACTCCAGTAACTCTTATTACCTTTATGATCAAATATAAAATCCTCTGGCTTTTAAAAACCTTCATAATGTACCCTCTTCCTACCTTTCAAATCTTCTTACACCTTGCTTCCCTGTATTCCTTGATCCAGTGAAACTGGCCTCATTGCCATTCCTCTCATAGTCCTTTCATTTTCATTGGCCGTGATGTCTTCATTGCTCTCCTTCCTAACGCCTGTCTCCTGACTCCTCTTCTTTCACCTCTCAAAAAAATTCATGACCTTCTGAAAGAAGCTTTTCCCAATCCTCCATACTAGTTCTTTCTGTATGAATCCATCTCTGATTTGTCCTATATATGTATTTTGCTTGAATATTATTATTTTCATGTTGTCTTCCCACCTCAGGTGGTGCTTTTTTTGAAAGCACAGTGCTTAGAACATAAGGGATTCTCAATAAATTAATGTTGCCTTGGCAATAAGGATTGTTTCATTTATTATATTTGCATCTCTAGCATCTAGTATCATACCTGGCACATAATGCTTAATAATCACTTGTTGATTAATTGATCCTTGTTAGCTATTATATGTAGGGTCGTTGACTGAAAACAAAAATTTGAGGACTAAGATTTTAGAATTGTAGGTTAAGAAATGCAAGAGACAACCTTACTTCCTTACCTTTGTTGTTGTAGTTGAGTCATTTTCAGCCTGACTCTTTTGGCTTTTCTTGGAAAAGATACTGTTGTGGTTTGCCATTTCCTTCTCCAGCTCATTTTATAGATAAGGAATTGAGGCAAAATTGAGGTTATGTGACTTGCCCAAGGTCACATAGCTAGTACGTATGTGAGGCCAGATTTGAACTTGGGGAGATGAGTCTGAATTCAGGACCTCTTGATATCAGAAGCAGCATTTTAATCTACCTAATGACTAACTACAATTCATTTTATTTAGGATCCGTTTAACCTCTAAATGAAATGTTTGTATCTTAAGAAAAATACACTTTTTGTTAGAGTAATTCAGAGGTAATGACACCCCCCTTTTTTTTCTTCTTGGAGGGAAGAGTATATCTAAAGGGATTCATGAATGAGTTTTTAGAAATGAAAAAAGAATATTAAAACCACCTTTGGGTCAAAGAACCAAAGAAGGCAGGAGTTGCCCTTCAAGAGGTTAGTCAGTAACATTTATTGAGTGAGTAGAGTTGTTTTGGAAACAGGAAAAAAATAAAGCAAAGGAATAGGCACCTTTTAGAGTTTGGGGGGCAGACATAATTCCTTTAAAACCCTTAAAGCCAGGAAATTGGCAAAAATATTCCAATAATACATGAACCTCAAGGCAGGCACTCAAATTTCTGTTGTTGTATCCCTAGAAACTATCATGGCGCTATAGAGGCTTTTGTCACCCCACTGTGACTTCCTCCATGTTGTAAGCTTCCCACCTGGAAACTCTCTTCACTAAAGCAAATCTGCACCTGCTCTGAAATTTGTAGTCTTGGTTGCTTGGGATATTGAGTGGTGAAATAATTTGCTCAGAATTATACAATCACTATATATTTATATATACTTTTAAAATCCCATTTTATGTACTAGAAGCAGAATTTTAATCCGGTTCACCTAACTCACAGGCCAGCTGTCTATGTGTAAGGCATGGCTGCCTTGTGCATAGTAGGTACTTCATATCTAGGGCTTGTTGAACTGAATTGAACTGAACTTTCTCTAGGAACCATAGCCTTCTAATTCTTCTTTTTTTTAATTTATGAATGATCACAACTAGAAATTCATATTAGTCTGTCAGCTAGTCACTAGTGGATTATTGATTCCTTTGCCACAAATCCGCTTTTCTAATTTACATGTCCTTTTGGTGTGTGGATGGGGGGAAGGCGGCTATTGACTCATTCTTTAATTATACTTCGGCATAATTTAAATCTGCCTTAAGTTTTCTGGAAAGCATTTATCTTGTAGCTCATTTGTTCTCTTATTAAAAGAGTTTTATTATGCTTGGTTTTGATAAATTAGGCTTCTTTATGCCAATAAATCTCATTTATATATTCTGTTCTATCTACACTGATAGTCATCTTGGGGGAAAGAAGTCAAACCTATCTCAGATGTACATAGTGTAATGCCTATCCCAGCTGCTTGTGTAATTCATCATTAACACAAATTAACAGTTTGCTTTCTGATGCCAAATAGGAATGGGGGTGGAGGAGGAGGAGGATGAAGAAACAAAGAAACTTACTAGTTGTAGCTCTGCTCCTTAATGGAGCCTCAATCTGTTTGCCTTAGTTATATTGACTGCTGGCCTGGTCTGGTTATGCTGGGGAACAGGGGATAGGAATAGGCCTGACTGGTAAGACCTAAAATGTCTGATATCTTCTGAGAGTTACCTCCTTTCCTTCTCCTGAGCTTTCTCCTAAAGGTCAAGCTGGTTCCTACAAGTTCATGAAGATGACTCCCAATCCCATCCTTATGCCTTTCCTGAACTCCGGTTTCCTATTACCAGTGGCCTGCTTGGATACCTCCATTCCAGTGTCTCATTGGCACCTCAAATTTATAATATACACAAAAGTTCTTGTGTTCTTTTCCCTTAGTCCTACCACTTCTAGTTCTGTCTTGGTTTGTATTTGTGTCATTATGTCAACTTGTAAACCAGGCATCTAGGTTTTTAAACTCTGATTCTTCGTTGATTGATCCATCCATTCATTCATTCACCAAGCATTTATTCAGTGCATAGCATATTTCTGGTACTAACCATGCAAAGTCCAGTGCATACAAAGATGCAAACAAAACTCCTTATTCACAAGAGTCATACTGAATAATTTTTTCACTATCTCACCCATGCTATATAATTAACTAGTAAATTCTTCCTCCATATCATTACTTGAATCCATTTGCTTTTCTGTAAACATCATCCTATCAGTCAATCGATAAACAATTATTGACTAAGTGCCTACTATGTACAGGTACTGTTCATGGTGTGATATGGATGATGATTTAGCAAAAGAGACCTGTGGAGTAGGCAGAGAGGTAAGAGGCAAATCAGGAAACAGTAGTGTTATGAAAACTTCAAGAAGAGAGCATATCTAAGAGGGAAAGGGTGCTTGGCAGTACCAGATGCAGAGGATATGTTGAGACAGATGAGACTGAGAAGAGATCATCATACTTGGCAATCAAGAGATCATTAGTAACTTTTGAGTGAGTAATTTCAGTTGAGTGATGAGGTCAGATGCCAGATTGTAAAGGGTTGAGGAGTGAATGAAAGGAGAAGAAATTGTAAACCTCATTACCTTACTCATGAACTACCTAATTGGTTTCTACTCTTGCCATCCCATCCCCCACATAGCTGTCAAATTTATATTTAGCACAGGTCATGTGTGACCTTTGCACTCCCCTGCTCAAGAAGCTTCAGTGGCTTCCTAGTGTCTCTAGAAAAAATATGCAGATTTTTCTGTTTAGCATTTAAAGGCTTTCCTAATCTGGATCCTACTATATTTTAATGATGTCTTATTAGTCCCCTGAAATGTTCTAAATTCTAACCCAGCTGACCTACTTGCTTTTCCATTTCCTACCAACATGCTTTTGTAGAGGCTGTCTTCCATGCCTGGAATGGTCTATGTCATTGCCTTTACCTATTGGAATTCTGCCTCCCTTCAGGACTCAGCTTAAGTGATGTCTCCTACACGAAACTTTCCCCTATCCCCCAGGTATTATTGCCACTTCATCTCAGTTACTTTGTGTGTCTACGTATTTATTTGTCTATCTATTTCTTTATCTATCTATTCATCTGTGTTCATAATGTTTCCCCCAGTGGAATGTAAACCCCTCCAGTAAAAGGAATGCCTCATTTTTGTCTTCATATGTCCAGCGACTATCGTATTTCAAATGTAGTAGGCATCTAAAATGGTTATTGCGTTGAATTATGCTTCAAAGAAATACAATCAAAATGAACTTGTAAGGTCAAGGGAAGATCACCTATGAAGCTTGGATTTCTTTACTAAAATGATCTGGGAGGAAATGTCTGAAGCTTGAATGAAGTGTCTTTATATAGCGTCAAAGGAAATATCAAAAAATAATTTATTTAGCTATTTTTCCAGCAGAAACTTTCAGGCCAATTGCAAATTTACAATTATTTCACCGAAAGACATTGATATGTATTCTGAATCATTCAAAATAAGATTTAAATAGTATTTCACATTGTTGATTTGAATTCTTTGAAAATAGGTATATTTTGGTATAACTATTTTTAATATCTTTAGTTTTCAACATTGATTTTCACAAAAGTTTGAATTACAAATTTCTCCTCATTTCTACCCTCCCCCCACTCCAAGATGGCATATATTCTGATTGCCCCATTCCCCAGTCAGCCTTCCCTTCTGTCACCCCACACCCCCCATCCCCTTTTCCCTTACTTTCTTGTAGGGCAAGATAGACTTCTATGTCCTCTTGCCTGTTTATATTATTTCGTAGTTGCATGCAAAAACTTTTTTTTGAACATCTGCTTTTAAAACTTTGAGTTCCAAATTCTCTCCCCTCTTCCTTTGCCACCCACCCTCCCTAAGAAGGCAAGCAATTCAACGTTGGCCAGATGTATATCATTATGTAAAACCCTTCCACAGTACTCATGTTGTGAAAGACTAATTGTATTTTGCTTCTTCCTATCCTATCCCCCTTTGTTCAGTTTTCTCCCTTGACCCTGTCCCTTTTCAAAAGTGTTTGCTTTTGATTACCTCCTCCCTCCATCTGCCCCCTCTTCTATCGTCCCCCCTTTTTTATCTCCTTCCTCCTTCTCTCCTGTGGGGTAAGATACCCAACTGAGTGTGTATGTTATTCCCTCCTCAGGTCAATTCCAATGAGAGCAAGATTCATTCATTCCCCCTCACCTGCCCCCTCTTTCCTTCCTACAGAACTGCTTTTTCTTGCCACTTTTATGGAAGATAATTTACCCCAGTCTATCTCTCTCTTTCTCCCTCTTTCAATATATTCCTCTCTCATCCCTTAATTTGATTTTATTTTTTAGATACCATCCCTTCATATCCAACTCACTCTGTGCCCTCTGTCTATATGCATATATATGTGTATATATGTATGTATGTATATATATATATATATATATATATATATATATATATATATATATATATATATATTACCTTCAGCTACCCTTATACTGAGGCCTCATGAATTATACCCATCATCTTTCCATGTAGGAATGTAAACAAAACAGTTCAACTTTAGTAAGTCCCTTATGATTTTTCTTTCTTGTTTACCTTCTCATGCTTCTCTTGATTCTTGTGTTTCAAAGTCAAATTTTCTATTCAGCTCTAGTCTTTTCACTGAGAAGGTTTGAAAGTCATCTATTTTATTGAAAATCCATATTTTGCCTTGAAGCATGATACTCAGTTTTACTGGGTAGGTGATTCTTGGTTTTAATCCTAGCTCCATTCACCTCCAGAATATCATATCCCAAGCCCTTAATATAGAAGCTGCTAGATCTTGTGTTATCCTGATTATGTTTCCACAATACTCAAATTGTTTCTTTCTGGCTGCTTACAGTATTTTCTCCTTGATCTGGGAGCTCTGGAATTTGGCGACAATATTCCTAGGAGTTTTCTTTTTGGGATCTTTTTCAGGAGGTGATTGATGGATTCTTTCACTTTCTATTTTACCCTCTGGTTCTAAAATATCAGGGCAGTTCTTCTTGATAATTTCTTGAAAGATGATATCTAGGCTCTTTTCTTGATCATGGCTTTCAGGTAATCAATAATTTTTAAATTATCTCTCCTGGATCTATTTTCCAGGTTAGTGGTTTTTCCAATGAGATATTTCACATTGTCTTCCATTTTTTCATTCCTTTGGTTCTGTTTGATAATATCTTGATTTCTCATTAATTTGCTAGCTTCTACTTGCTGCAGTCTAATTTTTAAGATAGTGTTTTCTTCAGTGGTCTTTTGCACCTCCTTTTCCATTTGGCCAGTTCTGCCTTTCAAGGCATTCTTCTCTTCATTGGCTTTTTGGAGCTCTTTTGCCATTTGAGTTAGTCTACTTTTTAAGGTGTTGTTTTCTTCAGTATTTTTGGGTCTCCTTTAGCAAGTCATTGACTTGTTTTCATTATTTTCACGGATCACTCTCATTTCTCTTCCCAATTTTTCCTCTACTTCTCTAACTTGCTTTTCCAAATTCTTTTTGAGCTCTTCCATGACCTGAGACCAGTCCGTGTTTTTCTTGGAGGCTTTTGATGTAGGCTCTTTGACTTTGTTGATTTCTTCTGGCTGTATGTTTTGGTCTTCTTTGTCACCAAAGTAAGATTCCAAAGTCTGAGTCTGAATCTGGTTCTGTTTTCGCTGCCTGGCCATGTTCCCAGCCAACTACTTGACCCTTGAGTTTTTTGTCAGGTTATGACTGCTTGTAGAGTAAAGAGTACTTTGTTCCAAGCTTGAGGGGATGCACTGTTGTCTTCAGAGCTTTTTCTACACAGCAAGCTCTGCCACAACGGTGCTCCTCCTCCCCCAAGAACCTCCAACCTGGACCAAGACTCAGATCTGAGCTGGCTCTGAGCTTCTCCTTGGATCCCCCACTTAATTTCTCTCACCAGCTGGGCTTGGGGCCAGAAGCAACTGCAGCTGCAGTTCTGTAGCTGCACTACCTCCACTGTCCCTGGGGTGGTGACTGAACCACAAACTCCTTTCACTCTGTTCCTGCAGTTTTTTCCCACTAACCTTTGTTGTTTGCAGCTTGAGAAGTCTGGTTACTGCCAGAGCTCATTGATTCAGGGCGCTAGGGGCTGTTCCACCTGGCTCCCAGTCTGGTTGGTCTGAGTGCAGCCCACACTGGGCTCTGCTCCACTCCACTCCACTCACAGCTCCATGTGATAGATCTTACCCAGCAACCATCCAGGCTGTCCTGGACTGGAGCCCTGCTTCCCTCTGCCATTTCGTCGGTTCTGCAGTTCTAGAATTTGTTCATAGTCATTTTCATAGGTATTTGGAGGGTCCTGAGGGAGAGCTTTAGGCATGTCCCTGCTTTCTAGCCGCCATATTGGCTCCACCCCCTTTCCAGAGTTTATTTTGTAACTCTTAACCAGGACATTTGGTATACCATTACACTTCATCACCTAATATGCCAGATGTAAAATTTCTGTCCTTTGTAGAATATGTCTGTAGGCATATTCTAAATAGACATAGCCTATATGTCTATATAAACATGTCTATATGTCTATATATCTTTGAGTCATCTGCTTAGAGATGATAGTTAAACCCATGGGAATTGTTGAGGTTACCAAGAGAGTGTAGAGGAAGGGGAGAAGTAGTTAATGTAGTGTTGTTGATGATGATGATGATGATGATGATGACTAACATTTATATAGGGTTTTAAGGCTTACATATTACTTTACAAGTATTATTTTGTTCTATAAATGTCCCTGGGAGGTAGGTAGTATTATTGTATCCATTTTACAGATGAGAAAACTGAGGAAGACAGGTTGAGTTGCCCAGGGTCACACAGCTAGTGAGTATCTGTGAGTGGATTTACATCAAAGACCAGTAGTCTTTCCATTGCTCCATCCATCTAGCTGCCTCTAGTTCATGGATTTCTTTACCAAGATATGGTACTTTAATGAATTTACAATCTCAGCCATGTGAATACTCTCTCCAGTGATACAGATTGCAATCCTTTCATACCTTACTCTGAGATTGTTGACTCTGCCCTCCCTGAAACACACCACTGGAAAAACATCCAGGGTTCTGGGAACCTTCATCCGGAACTCTTAACGTTCTATGGTCACTTAAGGAGCAGGCAGACTATCCATTGTCTGTAACTTGTTCTTGCTACAGGACTGGGTCCCTTCCCTTTTCTGTTCTACATATTTTTGGTGATATCTTTTATACCACTCCTCTGGCGGAGTTCTTTGGTATGTCTCACAATTTGTCCAGGTACACGTGCACCTCTCCATTGCTGCTTGAATAAGTTTCAACTTCAGTTCTTTGGTGACATGTCTCACAACCTTGGACATAATTGTGACAATATCAATGTCCAAAAGATAGGCCTTTGTTTTATTGAAACTTAGGATAATTAAAAACACTTCACATTTTCTCAAATTGAGTATAGTCCATTCTCCTCTTACTCTGAATTCAGCACCCAGTTCATTGTTTTCAAATTTGCCTGATAGATGCACTGAGATGCCAACTCTGTGAATTGTCAAGGCATTCTTCATCCACTTATTTTATTTTTCCAGGTATTGATATAATCCCCACAAGTCGTTCTTTTAAGTTATTCAAAAACAAGTGCATTTAGAAGACATCAATATGTATAGAAAATCCCTTTTGCATATAGATTCTATGCAGGATATGATATGCCTCTGTGATAGTGAGAAGCATATAGTGGTAAGCATATATTTCCCTGTTTTTGTACCTCACCAAATAATCTTAAAGTTATCTCTCTTATCTCTTAAGGTATCCTGTGTGATTTTTACATGTATGGAAGATACTTTGTTGTAGAAGAGTTTAAAATTGGTATTTTTTCAATGAAATCAAGTGACTATAGTTAAAAACAATAAACACTGTAGAATCCTATGTCTTTTATACATTTCAGTCAATTGTGTGAGTGTACAGATATGAACTACCACAAAATATAATTTCTACCAAGCTTCCCGGTCCTTTATTGTAACTTCATCAAGGATAAACTTGATATATGTGTTAAATATTCTCATAAAACTTTTGTAGAGATGAGAAAGTGGTTAAAATAATTGTTATTAGTATTTAAATTTTTTGTTACTTTTTTGGTAATAATAAGGGAGAATCTTTCTTGCCTAAGGATACTAACTAACCTTGCCTCTTTCAGATACCATGAGAATGAATTCCTCAACACTCTCAAAATTGTTTTGTCTCCAACACAGACTTCTTTTGTGAAGAGTTGGTCTAGTATACTTGTTCTTCCTTTCTTAGCTCTTTTTTTAAAATTTAGTGCTATTTCTTCTTTCTGATGAAGCACATCGGGGACTATGATGTTGCAGTCCAAATATCATTGATGAAGAGTATAGTTTGCCATAAATATATCAGAAATCTTTTCCACTTTTTGTTTCCTTCATTCCTTCTTGATTGAGTCTTATATACCACCAATAAAGGGAGTAGTTAGAAAAATTAAAAAATATCTTCTAGAAGAATTTATGACTCAAAGATGAAATGCAATATATAAATACTTATATGTGTATATACTTATATATGCATATTGTCAGGCATTTATTTTCACTTTCTTCACTCCCCTCTTTCTATGAGAAAGAAAAAGAAAACCTTTTAAACAAATATGCATAGTAAAGCAGAATAAATTCTTAGATTTGCCACATCTAAAAATGCAAATCTCATTCTGTACCATAAGTCTCTTACTGGTCTGGTAGGAGTTTAGTAGGATTCTTCATCATTGTTCCTCTGGATTTATGTTTGATCATTGGATTGCTCAGAGTTCTTAAGTCTTTCAAAATTCTTTTCCTTTATAGAGTTGTTGTTATATAAATTTTCTCCTTCTCACTTTAGTTTGCATCAGTTCATAAAAATCTTGTCAGTTTTCTCTAAAATAGCCCACTTCGTCATTTCTTATAGCATGATATCATACCATGATACCATACCATAATTTTTCTCCTATTTCACAATTAATGGATACCTACTTGTTTTCTACTTCTTTACCACAAAATACCCATAAATATTTTTGTTATTGTGGAGCTATTGCTAACTTGGGCTATTTTCTTTTATCTCTCAGAGATGAAAGGTTGTTAAAAAGTTAAATTTAACAAAAAATATTAAGTACTTGCTATGTGTAGAAGACTATGTCAGGTATTACAGAAGATATAAAGTTATAAGACTTGGTTACTGGCCTCATGGAAGATAATTGTCTAATAAGGGAATAAGGCACATGTATCATGTATTATTGTGTATAATATTGAAGAGATGTGAAATACAGTGATATGTGAGCTTAAAATAAAGTGTTACTGATAGATAAGAATCAGGACTGATGAGTCTAATACATCACAAATTTTTTGTGGTTGAAATTATTATTCAAAATTATTGAATGGTGCCTGATAAGTCCCTTCACGCCATTGTCCAAGACAGAACTCTGGCTAAATATGCCATTGGTCCCATCTAGTGAGGTATCTACTTTCTTTCATATGAGAGCCCGGAGCATAGCCTTTTCTTGAGATTGTATGTATGTATATATAGGATTTCAATTCAGAAAGAAACTGGCTTTAGAAAATAACAGGAGCTAGATGTGATAATGATTTTTATTTTATGGGTAAAAGTGATTATTCGAGGGTCGTGCCTTTATAGTGGTATGTTTCCATTGCTTGTGAAAACCTTAATATGTTATGCAGACATAAAGTGGAAGAGTCCCACAAACAGACCATAACCAAAGGGTCTTACCTCAACTAGAGCAGATTCAAACTTGTGTTAAAAAAAATGTTTCTCATCTCTTTCCAAAACTCTTTTCCTTAATTTTGATGTTAATTAAATGAAGTCATCAAATACATGTATACTCATTATGCTTACTATTCTTATATTATTTCTATGTTGTATGCTATAATTATATATTATTATAATTACATATTATTTCATTATATGCAACTTTCCTATTGGATATTAATTGTTTTTATAACTTCACTGGAAAAATAAAGATTTTCATCGCTTGAATTATAAGTCCCAGAGAGAATTTGTTTCTTTTATCCACTATATGTCAGGTTAATGTTCTTCATGAGGCTAGACTAAATCATCACCATACTATATTTTCAAGAGTATTTTGATCAGATTTAATAGGAAGGATGTGAATATTTGTAGACAAATGGATTTTATCATCTTAAATTGTATTTTTAAGAGCTTTTCCATGTGTAGATAGCTCTCTCTGGGACACAAACATTATTGACACATATATACATACAGTAAAGGATACACAGATATGTGTGTGCATGTAATTTTGTGTGTGTGTGTGTGTATATATGTGTATATAATATAAAATACATCCATACATACACACACACATACACTATAGACGGCTATGTAAAAACTTGGAGGATGTTTTTTCCTGGGTTCATATATCATAAGAAGGCAGTTTGAGAAGGTGCAAGGCAATAAATAATAAATGGAAATATTGAACAGTATGTCTTTTATCCTTATGTTGACCTATAACGAGATCTTCATTGGAATGTTAAGTTGTATATGATGATGCCCATTTCATGTATAGAGATGAATAAGGACAGACCTTGATGATGACATAGTATGATAGATTTAGGGTTTAAAGAGACACTAGAGATCATCTAATCCAATGCCACTATTTTATAGATAAGGAATTAAAGGCAAAGAGAGTTTGAGTTGCCTAAGGTCACATGGGTAGTAATTGGCAGGTCTAAGAGTTGAACCCAGGTCTTCTGACTATAATCCTTCGCTCTTTTCACTGTGTCAATCTTCCCATCACTATAGATATGTGGTGGAAGCAGAGGGTTTATTCTGTTTTCTTTGCTATAGCATTCTCCAGTAACAGTCAAGGATCTAGAAATGTAAAAGATGCCCTTGCATATACTGTTCCATAAATGTCTCTGACTTTCAGTTCTTCACTCCCACTCTGGACTTAAACTCCAAGGAAATCTCCAAATATAACTAATGTTTCATTTTCTCATTAAGATGCTTATCTCCATTCTAACTTCCTATGACCCACAAGGAAATATACTGACATTATAGTTTTAAATATGTTTACCATAAGAAGTAGAAAGAAAATAGAACATAGTTTTGAGAATCTGAAATGATGCTTACTGATACCCCTTCTCAGGTAAACAAAAATGGATTAGCTATCTGTAAACACATTTCCTCCTCCCAAGGGAACTATTGGGGAGTTTGGAC